>NC_077228.1:512717809-512941243 GCF_027887165.1 Monodelphis domestica | reverse complement strand
ACACAGCCAGCTTTAAGGATGGGGATTGATGTGAACTTAGAAAAGTCCCCTATTAGAAGTCTCCAAGGATCTGTCCATGGTCATTACTGCTCTTTTGCCTTGGTAATGATTCTGAGATGGAAGGTAAAGGAGAGAGACAAAGACAGAGAGACAAAGACAGAGACAGAGACAGAGGCAGGTAGAGGGGGGAGGGACAGAGACGGAGGGAGGGAAAAATGAAATAAGGGAGAGAGGGAGGAAGGGAGAGAGGAAAGAAGGGAGGGAGGGAGAAAGGGAGGGAGGGAGGAAGGAAGGAAGGCAGGAAGGAAGGAAGGAAGGAAGGAAGGAAGGAAGGAAGGAAGGAAGGAAGGAAGGAAGGAAGGAAGGAAGGAAGGAAGGAAGGAAGGAAGGAAGGAAGGAAGGAAGGAAGAGAGAAAGAGAGAGAGAGAGAGAGAAAGAGAGAGAGAGAGAGAGAGAGAGAGAGAGAGAGAGAGAGAGAAAGAGAGAAAGAGAGAAAGAGAGAAAGAGAGAAAGAGAGAAAGAGAGAAAGAGAGAAAGAGAGAAAGAGAGAAAGAGAGAAAGAGAGAAAGAGAGAAAGAGAGAAAGAGAGAAAGAGAGAAAGAAAGAAAGAAAGAAAGAAAGAAAGAAAGAAAGAAAGAAAGAAAGAAAGAAAGAAAGAAAGAAAGAAAGAAAGAAAGAAAGAAAGAAAGAAAGAGTCTTAGCCCTTTTCTAGCCTTTATGGGTTTGGACTAGACAGTCTGTAAGAGTTTCTCAGCTCTAAGCCCTCTGGTCAAAGGTCTCCAAGGATAGTCAGTAGGAGCCAGACTAGGAAAGTTTATAAGAAAGAAGAGGGGAAAGTGGTTCTTTAGCTTTCTTGCCTCTTCCTTCTAGGACCAGAAGGGATGGGAGGTTTGCACTCACCATGTACGCAATAGTTGACACCTCATAAATTATGGACTGGGCAGACAGTTCCGCCACACTAAGCAAACCTAGGAGAAAGCAAAATGTTGAAGAACACAGATATAGTGTCAGCCTTCTTCCAGGATACAGACCAACCACCCCTAGGACATGGGGGCAAGAAAGAGAAAAAGGTGCTGAAACCTCAATTGGATAGAGCTCTGGGTCTGGAGTTAGGAAAACCTGAATTCAAATCCAGTCTCAGATGCTAGCTATGTAACCCTGGGCAAGTCACTTAACCCTGTGTGCCTCAGTTTCCTCATCTCTAAAATGAGCTGGAGAAGGAAATGGCAAACCACTCCAGTATCTTTGCCAAGAAAACCCCAAATAGGCTCAGGAAGAGTCAAATGTGACTGAAAAGGCACCAAACCACCACCAGATCTCTTCAGGTTTTGTGACCCTTCCCCAGGGGGCCCATTCCATTTATGGATGACTCTTGTTATGACTCTACCTCTCCCTAACTTTCATTCACTATTCCTGGTTCAGCCCTCTGGGGACAAGCAGAACAAAGTTAATTTATCTTCCATCTGAGAGCTCGGCAAACAGGGGGAAACAGCTCTGCTGTCTTCCCTCCAGCCCCTTCCACAGCTTTGTGAATGGCAGGGTCTCACCTATCAGGAAGCTTCCAATCTCATAGGCCCACCACTCGATACAGATCATAAGCATGCCCGGGATAGCCAGAGACAAGAAGGCTTGCCAGTCCTGTAGACACTGGAGGGACCAACCTGGAAGAAGAAAGGAGGGTGGCTGGAGTGATGTCAAGCAGCAGAGCCAAACTGCCTGTGGCTTTTCCTGGGGTCCCCTTCCCAGCCCCCTACCCCTAGCATGATCCAGAGGCTTCAATCCATTGGCCTGGAGCCGCTCAAAGTTGTACCTGAGGAGACCTAACCTAGGAGATCCTGGACAGTCTCAGCAAAGCTAGCCTTACATGGAAGGCGCCAAGATGAGACAATATGGCACAATGGAAAGCACTAGGGCCATTGAACCCAGAACTGGCCAAGGGGGGCCGGGGACCAGATTCAGGAGCTAGAACAAGTTCACTTGGTTCAATGGGGGCACCAAGATGATCATTTCCCATACCTGTGTGGTTGATACACAGGTCTTGGATGCTGAGGAGGCTAAAGAACTGAGAATTTAGAGCCTCAGTCACAGATTTAGAGTTGGAAGACTTTAGAGGTCAACAATGAGTCCTTATTGGACAGATGAGAAAACTGAGGCACAATGAGGCCAGATTAAGCCAGGACCAGACAAATGGTAGGTATTTGAGGTGGGATTTGAAACCGGGCCTTCCTTCAAGGTTATCGTTCATATCTTCCATGACTGTAAGCTCAGTACTAAAACTGCTGGGGAAGAGGCAAAGTGATCTGGGGCAGGGCAGGTGGGAGCTGGATGACAGCAACAAGAATCTGGACAGATAGCTCACTTGAGAAGAGTCAGCAAGGCAAGCATCTGGCCACCAGCCTCACCAGCCTCAGCCCTAGTCTTCTCCCCCAGAAATGGTGGGCAAAGGCGGACAGTAATGGCGGAGGGTCAAGCCTGAGTTTGCTACTGGAAGGCAGAGGCGACTAATGGCTACCGTCCATGGGACTGGTGAGCAGCTTCCCCAGAAGTTCCCCCATTGAATCCAGGCAGCTTGTGGGTCATCTTGAGCTATTCCTCTAGCCTGGCAGAAAAGCTCCTGGAAGAAGAGATCGCTGGGCCATAGACTCACTCAAGAGCTTTGGGGCCAGTGATGCTGGGGTGGGGAAAGACACAGGAAAGCAATGGAGCCCCCAAAGGGGACATTCTACCCCTTTAGATGCCGGTATCTGGGGCATAGGCTCCGCTTCCCCAGGCTATTTGCAGCTTCAGTAGGGGCTCATTCTCGCGGGGGTGCTGGGAGCCACTGTCTAATTTGGAGACTTGCTTCTTCCCCCCACCAGAGTTAGAAGACCCCAGTTTTGGGTCTCTTTTCTACCACTCAATTAGTCTGTGACCTCAGTCAAGCCATTTTTAACCTCTCAGGGTCTCAGGTTTCTCATCTGTAAAATGGGAAGGAGAGGAGAAGAGGTGATGGATCATCCCAATCGTGGCTCCCTCACTGTGCTTTTGTGGAGATTAATTGAGGTAGGAAAGTGTTGGACGAGCATCGGTCCACGGTAAAGAACTTTGGCTGTAGGCAGGGGATCTGGGTTCAATGTCCGTCTCTAGTGCTTTCTACCTCTGGGAAATGAAAGAGCTGGACCACTTGGCTTCCGAGATCCCGTCTAGCTCTAGACCTACGATCGTCGTATCCAGATACCCCTCCCCCATTTCTCTTGACTCGTGCCATGGAATTAATGAGTCCCTGGAAAGGGATGGGGATGAACAGACAGCACGACCCTTGGGCGGCTCTGACAGAAAGAGAACAAAGACTGTACCTTCCCATGTTTCCCGGTAGAGTTTCCTCGCCATGATATACAGGAAAAGGACAATGGGCTGGATGAACTGGGAAATGGTGTTGGCCAAAGCAGAGCCCCTGGGAAAGAAGGAAAAGGAGAGGAAGGTCTGGGGGGAGACTTCCTTGGAACCTTCGTCCTTGCCCTCCATCCCCATTCAGCATCTACCTTCCCACTGAGCCAGACGCTGAAATCAACTGTGATAATAATAGTAGTCGTCAGAGTAAGAAATGTTTATAGAGGCTTCCCCCAAGGCAGTCCCTTTCTCTCCAGGGGGAGGGACTGCTATTGGGCTTGTACCCAAGCAATACCACAAGGGTGGCCACCCTAGAACTGCCCCCAGGAGGGAAGAAGGAGACCCCTTAGATTAGGGGCATCCCCCCAACATGGACAGCTCCTGAGGTGTGAGCCTGACGTTAGGCAATATGGCGCAGTGGATAGAAGTTGCCATTTGTAGTCAGGAGACCTGAGTTCAAATTCCTCTGTTCTTTCATCACTGTGACCTTGGGCATTGGCCCCGAGTTTCTTTTTCAGGAAGTTGAACAAAATGATCTTGGAGTCTTAGGAGCTTAGGACCATAGATTTAGAGCCAGAACAATCCTCAGGCATCACTGAGTTCAATCAATCCATTTCACAGATGAGAGAGCTTGGCCAAGAGAAGGAAATGGAAGGGACGCGGGTCTTATTGGATTAAGTGCCTCAAACAAAATTCAAGTTCAGAAATTCCTAACTCCAAGCTCACAGGTTTATCTACCAGGCCACCTAGTCAGAGGACCCCAGTCCAAATTGTACTCCTGTTGTTTGTTGCCTTGTGACTCCAAGCAAACCACTCTCTGGGTCTCAGTTTACTCATCTGTAAAATGAAGGAGTTGGTGGAACCAAAGGTCCTTTTGGCCCCTTTTCAGCTCTAACTCTATGATATCTGAGTTCCTTTCCATCTCCCAATCTTTTAAAAAAACTTTTACTTTCTGTGTTGGAATCAATATTGTGTTTTGGTTCCAAGGCAGAAGAGTGGTAACGGCTCAGCAATGAGGTAAAGTGACTTGCCCAGGGTCACACAGCTAGGAAGTGTCTGAGGCCAGATTGGAACTCAGGATATCCCATCTCCAAGCCTGGTTCTCTATCCACTGAGCCACCTAGCTCTAAGTCTTGTGATTCTATGATCTCCTCCTATTACTCTGTCTAATGTACTCACCTTCCTTCCCCCTTCTCTGCCTCCCTCTGAAATGCCCTTCTCCCCACTCGTTGGGTCAGTGAACCCACCCCCTAAGCAGGTCTATCTGGGGTCACCACATTTGAAAGGTGGGCAAGAAAGAAAGAAACCAGCCTGCTGCTCTGACATACGCCCAGAACAGGAGTTAGGGCACTCTTTATACCTCAATTTATGCCACATTTGCAATGATGTCTCCATCTCTTCCTGCCCTTTCTGCCCCAGAGGAAGCTTTTTTTCCTTTCTTTCTCCTTCTTTAATTTTCTTCTGCCCTTTACCCATCGACATCCAACTGGAAGTCATTCCTTTCATCCCTATTCCCATAGACCTGAGTTCAAATCCTATTGCAGATATTAGCTGTATGACCTTGAGGAAGTCATTTATCTGCCTCAGTTTACTCATCTGTAAATCAACCATTTATTAAACACCTCCTATGTGTCAGGTGTGCTAAATGGTTGTGCTAAATAGCTAAAATGTTGTGCTAAATCACCTTCCCCCCAGGATGAGGCTTAAACAAGGCAATATTAGTTAAGTGCTCTAGAAATGCTAGCTGGTATTATTGTTGTGTTATTGTCATTTCTTCCTGCCTTCTTAATGCCCAGTTGCTACTTACGGCACTCCCAGATCCAAAATGGAGACAAAGATATAGTTAGCCAACACATTGATGCCATTTGCCAGGATACTGCTGAGAACTTGAGGCCAGACAATGCCCTGAAATACAGGAAAACAGGAACCTAGCCACAGAACACTCAGACTCCCAGCTCTTCTTCGAGTCTCTGTTGGCATGCTTTGGTGGCTAGATCCTCTGCAGCTGTGTGTTCACCTACGGGTGTATAACTGGAGGAAAAGGAGCTCTTGTGTCTGTGTGGTTTCAAGCCTGGCCATGAGGCTGTCCAGGAGGGGGTGTCTCACGGATCTGTCCAAGGTAGGACAATGGAGCCATGAGGGGCCATTGAATGAGTCTCCTGATGTCAGAATAAGCTTTGGGTGTCTCTGTGTGTTTGTGAATGGCACTTTGTGTCTTTGGACGTCACCTTGTGAGTGTCACTTAATAAAGGAGGCAGAAATGATGGAGGGAACAAATTTGGGGATGGCAAGACGTCCTGGCTTCGGTCACCAGCTCTTTGACTGACTGTGTGACCCTTAGAGAGTCACTTCCTTTTCTGGTTCTCCATTCCAATGTCTTGTAAAACAAGGGGGGCTGACTCATAGAGCTGAGATGCTATGGCTAGGGACCCTGGTGTGCCCGCCCCAACCCAGAGTACCAGACAAGGAGCCATGACCAGCTGAGTAACCAGCCACCCTTGGCCCTCGCGCCCTTCTTACCAGCTGGGAGGGTGAGTGCCCCAGGGGGAGAGGGAGCAGAAAGCGGGCACGTGCCTTAAGTTAGGGGGCGGGGGGGGTTTCCAATGGGCCAAGGGGTGGCCATTATTTAGCCAGCCTGATGCTTTTTAGTCATGGCAACTCTTCTGTCTGTGTTTCACTGAAAAGGTTAATATCATTAAGAGGCTCTAATTTCTTCCACAGCCCAACTTTCCCCATTCCTCCCAGCCCATGTGGACACATTTGAGGTTGGCCCCTTAAAAGCTCCAGCCCAGGAGAGGGCAGCAGCCAGTGGGTGTCAATAAGGAGGGCAGCCCTAGAGCGGGGAGGAGTGCCACGTACCTGATTGTGTAGGTACTTCACCTCTAAGCAATAAAGGAAAATCATCTGCGGGGAAATAGACACATAAACATTAGGACTGAGCTAGGATGGCCAAACTTCCTGAAGGAGTAAGCGTCCTCCTCCTCCTTCATCCCCACTACAGGTTGTTCTCCTCTGTATTCTAATCTCTGCCAAGTAGCACCCGCTGCCTCAAATCTCTCTCCACTCAGGGGGCAGCTAGCTAGGCAGCTCAGTGGATTGAGAGCCAGGCCTAGAGACAGGAGGTCCTGGGTTCAAATCTGGCCTCTGACACTTCCCAGCTGGGTGACCCTGGGCAAGTCACTTAACCCCCATTGCCTAGCCCTTAACATTCTTTTGCCTTGGAATCAATACACCATATTGATCCTGGGACAGAAGGTAAGGGTTTAAAAAAAGAAAAGAGAAAAACACAACATGGGGGCAGCTGAGTGGCTCAGTGGATGGAGAGCCAGGCCTGGATAAGAGAGATCCTGGGTTCAAATCTAGCCTCAGATACTTCCTAGCTGTGTGACCCTGGACAAGTCACTTAACCCCCATGACTTAGCCCTTGCCTCTCTTCTGCCTTGGAATCAATATTTAGTATCAATTCTCAAACAGAAGATGAGGGTTTTTTAAATGATTTGCATGTCTGCAGTGAAGTAGGGGGTTAAAAAAATACAAATAATTAAAAAAAAAAAGACAAAGACCAAAAAAATCCTGAAAGCAAAGTGCTATATGAACTGCCTATGCATTTGAGAGCCAATCGCCCCCTGGTGGACAAAGGGGGATAGTACAGCAGGGGTTCTCAAAGTGTGGTCTCTGGATCCCTGGAGGTAGCCGAGTCCTCAATTTCAAGGAGTCTTTGAGCTCAAAAAGCAAATCAGAGAATCTGGTTATCACTTATTAAACCTGACATTAAAGAGATTTGTAAAATAAGGAAAAACAATGCTGATCTCATGAATTTTTCGTTTTGAAAAATATTTTCCATTATTATTTTAAATGAATTCATAAATAAATTTTATCAGTTTTCATTTCTAATACAGTAAATGAGAAGAGTGAGGCAGTGAAAGTAGATAGGGTGCTGGGCTTAGAATCAGGAAGACCTAAGTTCAAAACCAGTTTCAGACACTTACTAGCTGTGTGACTTGGTCAAGTCACTTAACCACTTTTTGCCTCAGTTCCCTCATCTGTAAAATGAACTGGAGAAGGAAATGGCAAACTATTCCAGTATCTTTGCCAAGAAAACTCCAAATGGGGTTATAACTGAAGCAACTGAACTATAGCAAAAAAAAAAAAACCCAATATCCATGGCAACACACAAAAGCTGGTTGGGAGTCCTCTATAATTTTTCAAAGTGTAAAGGGCAAAATTCTAAAACCAAAAAAACTTGAGAACCTCTGGAGAGACTCATATGCATGCATCAGAGAGGAAAGGAGGCAGTTACTGGGTTAGTAGCACCAGAATTGTGTCACTAATGGGTTAACTCAACTTAGCTAGATAATGGATATTGAAACATCCTGGAATACCCCTTGTGGCTACATGTCAGCCTTTCAAGTACTTGACCTCTCTCTCAACACACATTAAGTCTTCTCTTATTCAGGTTAAAATGTGTCCAGTTCCTTCAACCAGTCCACATATAACATGGACCCCCAAATCCTTCACCAACCTGGCTGCCTTCCTCTCATCTCTCTCCAGCGTATCAGTGCCATTGTATTACCTGTTGACCTGCCTCTAGGATTAAGAGATGGCTGTGTCAATAGGGAGAATCTTGAGAGATTATCTAATGTTTTATTAGGTATATGATCCTGGCCATTAGCTTGAATAATCAAGGGTCAAGCTGGGCTCCGATCATTGAGAGGATTGTTGGTCTATTAACTTATTGGTTAAATGCTAGCTTAATCAATAAACCGATATTCTTAACCCACTCCCCAAAGAGTCAGACTACATTTATCTTAAATGGAAGTCAAGTCTCTAAATCTCAAAGAAAAGTCTAGAGAAATCATTCAAGGTTGGATCCTATCAAGTTTGAATGTCTTGGAGAAGAGAACCACCAAATCGGCATTGACTCTTGGGCACAATTGCTGTAGGGGAACTCTGCCCAACTCCTCCAGTTGGAAGATGGTGGGAGATGGGCAGAGAGGGAAGTCAGATTACAGGAAGTTTCCTCATCTATAAAATGAGGGGGTCAGACTGGATGGTCTCTGAGCTCACCATCTAGGATCCTATGATGACCCTAGTCCTCAGTTTCCCCATCTATAAAATGAGGGGGTGGATCAGATGGCTTATGAGGTCCATTCCAGCTCCATATCTCAAGGGTTTTATGACTTAAAGTCATTTTAGGCTGAGATGGGTGAAAACAACCCAAGATCAACATAATGAAGTTTAAGCAACTCAAATTTGGGTGGTCTCTGTCCACTGTACCTGGACCATTGAAATGAGAATTATGGGAATCTTACCGGCAGAGCAGGAAGGAAGAGCATCACATATTCCTGGGTTATACTACAAAGAACAGAGAAATAAATGACATTTTAATGGAGTTCCAAAGTGACCAGCAGAGCCCTCTCCTTAGTTCCATTTTCCTAGCTATGGGGTTCTGTGCCTTGATCATTTAAACAATTAATGAATATGCATTTAGTAAGTGCCTACTGTATACCAGACACTGTGCAAGGCTCTGGTCATGTATATATAATACAAAGAATGAAACAATCTGTAGTCTTAAGCAGCTTACAGTCTAAAGGGAGAGACATCAAGAGCAAGGATAAATATATACAGCATAAATATAAAGAGAAGTCATGGTTATATCACTGTGGGAATATGAAGAAAGGACATAAACAGATCATTTTCTTTAAAAAAAGAAATTCATGTTATTAATATTCATTTGGAAAAATGTCTAACTTCATGAACAATCATAGGAGTTCAGTTCTAGAGATGAAAAGGATTTCATAAGACATCTAGTACAACCCTTTTACAGATGAGGAAACTGAGGTTGTGAAAGAGGAAGTACCTTGTCTGAAGCTTTATAGGTAGTAAACAAAAGAAGCAGGATTTGAACTCAGGTCCTCTGACTCAGAGGCAGTGCTTCCAAAAATGCAAATTGAAACAACATTTGAAGGGCAGCTAAGGTGGCTTAGTGGACAGAGAGCCGGGCCTGGAAATGGGAGGTTCCAGGTTGAAATTTGACCTCATAATTGCTGGCTATGTGACCCTGGACAAGTCACTTAACCCCAATTGCTAAACCCTTACTGCTCTTCTACCTTGGAACTGATACTTAATATTGATTCTATAATAGAAGGTAAGGATTTAAAAAAAAACACAAACAAACAAACATTGAGATACTGCTTCACACCTATCAAATTGGCAAAAATAATCAAAAGCAATGAAATTCAGTGTTGCCAGATTGTGGAGACACAGGTATATATTCATCACTGGTAGAATTGCAGGCAATTAGGTGGCACCATAGTATACAGAGAACTATGCCTGAAGTTGGAAAGACCTGAGTTCAAATCCTGCCTCAGGTACCTATTGGCTGTGTGACCTTGGACAAGTCACTTAACTTTTGTTTGCCTCAATTCCCTCATCTGTAAAATGAGCTGGAGAAGGAAATGACAAACCATTTATCTCTGCCAAGAGAAATGCCAAATGGGGTCACAAAGAGTCAAACACAACTGAACAACAACAACAACAATATTTTTTTGGACACGAATCTTGCAATATTTCACTAAACATTTCCAAACTAAACATATTTCTTGGCTCAATTGTTCCATTGTGGATCTCTAAAACAAAGCCCCCAGAGTGCTATCTATCCAAAGCTTTTCCTGGCACTGGATGGTACAATGGAAAGAGATGGGTACTTCACGCTCAGAGCAAGCCTCTAAGACTGTATGTGGTAGAGGAGGCGCCGATCTGCATCAGGAGAAGTTCCTGATGCCAGTACAATTATTGGTCCAGACCCTTTTGCTATATCTATATCTATATCTATATCTATATCTATATCTATATCTATATCTATATCTATATCTATATCTATATCTATATCTATATCTATATCTATATCTATATCTATATCTATATCTATATCTATGAAATATCCATTTCCCACATCTATTCCCATATATATGAAAACAAAAGTAGAAGCCACCTAAATGTTCAACAATGAATACATTGTGGTACTTTCATGTAATAGGATATTCTAATACAGTTAAAACTAAAAACTATAAGAATACAAAGAAAATCTAAAAAGATTTTTATGGAATGCTACAAAGCAAAACACATACACACACATAGGACCAAGCTAAGAATATTATTTATTATTATTATTAATTAGATTATACAAAGAATTTACAAAGAATTCTGATAGAATGAAGATGGGGGAAAGGCAGAAATAGGGTTATGATAGCTGATGCAATGAAATTAATTTATTGAAATATAAATGATCACCAAGCATTTTCATTGTGTGTATATGTACACATTTGCAAACATACATGGATTCATATGTGTATATATATGTAATATATAATATATACATATCCTTACCTTCTTCTTAGAGTCAATATTGCATATTGGTTCCAAGGCACAAGAGTGGTAGGGCTAGGCAATTGGGGTTAAGTGACTTACCCAGGATCACACAACATTATGTATTTTTAAGAGGGCAAAACAACCAATAAGGACTCACTACTTGGGTATACTACATCACATAAAGGCTGAATGAATGATGGAGGAACTTGGGATTTTGCTCTGTGTTAATGAAAAACCTTTAGCTAGCTACTGAGCTGAAATTATTTATCTACGCCTATACACATACACATACAGATTGCATACATGAAAGCTCTCGCTTACTCCTCCCTCTCTCTTTTTGCTTGTCTGTCTTTTTTCTGTCTCTGTATCTGTCTGTTTCCCCCTCCCCCCTCCTCTCTCTCTCCCTCCCTCCCCCCCTTTCTCTCCCTCTCTCTCTTTCTCTTTTTCTATGTCTCTCCCTTTCTCTCTCTGTCTGTCTGTCCTCTCTCCTTCTCTCTCTCTCTCTTTCTCTCTCTCTCTCTCTCCATCTCTCTCTTTCTCTTTTTCTATGTCTCTCCCTTTCTCTCTCTGTCTCTCTCTGTCTCTCTCTCTCTCCCTCTCTCTCTTTCTCTATGTCTCTCCCTTTCTCTCTCTGTCTGTCTGTCCTCTCTCTCCTTCTCTCTCTCTCCATCTCTCTCTTTCTCTTTTTCTATGTCTCTCCCTTTCTCTCTCTGTCTCTCTCTGTCTCTCTCTCTCTTTCTCTTTTTCTATGTCTCTCCCTTTCTCTCTCTGTCTGTCTGTCCTCTCTCTCCTTCTCTCTCTCTCTCCATCTCTCTCTTTCTCTTTTTCTATGTCTCTCCCTTTCTCTCTCTCTGTCTCTCTCTGTCTCTCTCTCTCTCCCTCTCTCTTTCTCTTTTTCTATGTCTCTCCCTTTCTCTCTCTGTCTGTCTGTCTGTCTGTCCTCTCTCTCCTTCTCTCTCTCTCTCTCCATCTCTCTCTTTCTCTTTTTCTATGTCTCTCCCTTTCTCTCTCTGTCTCTCTCTCTCTTTCTCTTTTTCTATGTCTCTCCCTTTCTCTCTCTATCTGTCTGTCCTCTCTCTCTCTCTCTCTCTCTCTCTCTCTCTCTCTCTCTCTCTCTCTCTCTCTCTCTCTCTCTCTCACACACACACACACACACACACACACACACACACAACCTCTGTCTTCCTCAGTTTCCTCAGTTATAAAATGAGGATAATACTTACCTCTCAGGATTGTTTGAGGATCAAATGAAATATTTACAAAGTGCTTTGCACACCTGGAGGCATTTAGTTAACTGAGTGATTCCTTGGTAATCTTTCCAGAGCCCAGTTAAGACATTTATCTCAGCTTTGAGCTATTTGCTGCCACCTGACACTACAATAATAATAACTATTATGTATATGTCTCCTATGTGCCAGGCACTGTGCTAAGAACTTTGCACATGTTATGTCATTTAATTCTCACAGCAGCCCTAGGAGGCTGGGGCTGTTATTCAAAGGCACCCAGTACTTGGTAGCCTGAGACTTCAGCAGTGCAAGATGTCCCAAAAGTCTTAGTGTGGTCTTAAATTTAATAGTTTAAATAGCCTGTCTATAATTTAGGGTTCTGAGATAAGGCCAACATGATGCTTGTAATTTATAAACAAAAGATAAATAATGCTATTAAAGTCCATTAACAAAGCAAGAGTAATACATACCAATTACATCAAATTTTTAAAGCATACTAATAAATGAATGTATATCAACACCCAAGATTTTATCTCTGAGAAACGAGTCTAGCCTGATTCTTTCTCCAAGTCATTTGTTATTATCTCTTTAGAACATAATTGTTGCTAGAGCTTAGCTGCGCACACAAATACTAGGTTGTTTCTTTCAAGTTAAAATTCCCATCAAGAGTTAGTCCTAGGGAGCACCTAGGTAGCTCAGTGGATTGAGAGCCAGGCCTAGAGATGGGGGATCCTGGGTTCAAATGTGATCTCAGCCACTTTCCAGCTGTGTGACCCTGGGCAAGTCACTTGACCCCCATTGCCTAGCCCTTACCACTCAGGGGCAGCTGGGTATCTCAGTGGGCTGAGTCAGACCTAGAGACGGGAGGTCCTAGGTTCAAATCTGGCCTCAGACACTTCCCAGCTGTGTGACCCTGGGCAAGTCACCTGACCCCCATTGCCTAGCACTTACCACTCTTCTGCCTTGGAGCCAATACACAGTATTGACTCCAAGACGGAAGGTAAGGGTTAAAAATTTTTAAAAAGAGTTAGTCCTGAAGGGGGCAGCTGGGTAGTTCGGTGGATTGAGAGCCAGGCCTAGAGATGGGAGGTCCTGGGTTCAAATTTGGCCTCAGACACTTCCCAGCTGTGTGACTCTGGGCAAGTCACTTAACCCCCATTGCCTAGCCCTTGCCACTCTTCTGCCTTGGGATGAATACACAGTATTGATTCCAAGACGGAAGGTAAGGGTTTAAAAAAAAGAGTTAGTCCTGAAGTCTAATCCGAATACCTACTGCCTAATGCCTCTTGTGTAGAGGCATTCTGTCCCTCTCAGAGAGTATCATTCTTTATTCTCTTGCTAAGATGGCATTCCATCTATCCATCCATCCATCCACCCATCCATCCATTCATTCATCCATCTGCCTATCCATTCACTCATCCATCCATCCATCCATCTATCTACCCATCCATCCATCCATCCACCCATCCATCCATTCATTCATCCATCTGCCTATCCATTCACTCATCCATCCATCCATCCATCCATCCATCCATCTATCTACCCATCCATTCATTCATTCATCCATCCATCCATCCATCTATCCATCCCTCCATCCATCCATTCCTTCTCATAACCTTCTTGAAGCTGACAAAAGAAAGCAATTTTGTAACATGAAAAAATTCCATAAAAGGTCATAGCTGCCTATATTCTTTTTACTTCCTCCATTCTTCAAGAATGCATGCTTTGGGTCTTCACTCAACCCATGTGCACCCCAGTTTCTCTAGCAACTAATTAAACAATAGCAAATATTGCTAAGGCTGAAAGAGTCATCCTGTTGTGACAAGCCTCACAATAATCCTCTCCAAAGTCAGGCTCCCAGAGTTAGAATTGGAAGGAACGTGACAGTTCATCTACTGTAGCCCTCCCACTTCATTCAAGAAGCAAGAAATCAAAATCCATAATAGTGAAAGAATTTGTCCCAAGGTTGCATGGGCAGTAAGTGGTAGTCAGAATTTAATGGTAGCTGAGTGGTACAGTGGATAGAACACTGGGCCTGGAGTCAGGAAGATTTGAATTCAAATCTAGCCTCAGACAGTTACTAGCTCTGTTACTGTGGGTGAGTCACTTTACCTCTGTCGGCTTCAGTTTCCTCATCTGTAAAATGAGGATATAATAAAACCTACCTCTCAGGATTATTGTCAGGATCAATAATTGTGATGTGCCAGGCATATAATAAGAGCTCTATAAATGTTAGTTATTCTTATTACTGTCCCACATGACATGGAACCAGTGGGTGCCATGATGCTAGGTTGACCCTTGGATAACAGACTTTGCTGTCCTTAATTACCCCTGCCATGGCTTTGTGTAATTATAAAATCTTGAACCCTTGGACTCCATGTCCAGAATTCTTTTCTTGTCACAAGAATCCTTTTCCCTTCATTCACCTTTGTATTTGTTACATGTGTGTATATAATTTTGTGGCTCCTCCCTCTCTTTCTTTTTCCTATGTGTGTGGTTGGGTGAGCTCTCTGTTTCTCTAGCCTTTTTTTTCCTTTTTGCATTAAGTTATTATTGAATAAATCTTATTAAATATAATACTTGGAGTATTTTGGATATTAATTTTTGATCTACATAGCTTACTCTTTGTAGGAATCGCCTTCAAGCAGCCAAGACCACTTCTGAGGGACTAGAAAACGCCAACAGGGGACTCTAGCACATGACACGTACACTATGTTCCACACATAGATGGATAACACTGAATACCATTTACAACAAAGACTTGTCAGTTTAAAAAAAAGATCAAGCACATTCTGTAAGGCTTGGGGCTTGGGTCTATGTTCTACCACATGCTATTTCCCAGGGGAACCTTCTGAGACCTTGAAGTCATGGGCCTCACCTAGACACATCAGGGTCTTGTCTGAGGAGCAAGAGGATCTGCTCAGTGTTAATGAAGAGGGCCCAGCAGGGAAAGCAGCACAGCAGCAGAATCAAGATTCCCCTCTGCAGGATGACCCCCACATACTTCTTGTTGGTGCTTCCATATGTCTGGAAAACAGTATTATATAACAAAGGGCAGGAAGACACGAGTTCAAATCCTGCCTCTGACATCCTACCCAAGTGACCTTGGTCAAGTAACTCATCTCTCTGGACCTTAGTTATCCCATCTGTAAAATGAAGGAGTGGCCCTCCAAGGTCTCTTCCCACTCTAAATCTGTGATCCTAAGGATTACATCAAACAGTTTCATGATAGTAAAAAAAGTCATGTGCTCAATTATTTTCTTCATGAAACTTTAATCCTTGTGTATCATTTCTCAGGTACATATGCATGGAAAACTAGAATTTATTTCCTTTCATATTTCATCTTAAATATGGGTCATGGGTTGGCCTTCCTTAAAGCTAAAGGGTACTGCTCTAGAAACACAATGATAAAATGGAAAATAGCTCCTGCCTTCAATGGCCCTACTTTCTACTAGCCTATGCTGATGGTTTTGTGGGCATTTAAGGGCTAATATATTATATCCTACTGATAAAGTAACCTATTTGGATGGAACTGGGAGTTCTTGAAACCATTATACCCTTTCCTAAAGAAGTAATTCAAATGGCAATTTCAGGGACCCAAGACAGGTTGCTGGAGAGGAGAACAGTCTAGGTGGCCATGTACAGTAAAGTATTTGTTTATGGGAGAGGCAATACTCAACAAAGTTGGGCCACAAGTTTAATCCCTCTTCATATAAAAGTCCCTTAAATACACATTTCAATCTACAATAGTAATAGAAAAAGATATTGCCTTTTAAGTCTTTTTCTATTACAAGTATAGCTTATTGTTATATTCTTGTATTCTTATAATACTGGATGTATCCGTATGTTGTTAGTTATCCATTGTTATTAACATTAATTATTCATCGTTAATCAATCTTTTACACCCAGAGGTGCCAAACATGCTGCCCAGACAACACTCTCCCTCTCCAATGAGGCCTGAACCAGATTAAAATGTAATTGGGAAATACTTAACCCAAAAACCCCCCAATAAAACAAAGATACTATTATTATATATAGTTTTCTAAGTCACAAAGGCAAGGGGTCCTTATATCCAGCCTGTTTCTTTCTGTTTGACATTATTGGTCTGCCTAACAATCCTTGTTAGTTCTTAAAGATAGCTTTTGGGGCAGCTGGGTGGCTCAATGGATAAAAGGCCAGACCCAGAGACTGGAGGTCCTGGGTTCAAATCTGACCTCAGATACTTCCTAACTGGGTGACTTTGGGCAACTCACTTAACCCCAATTGCTTAGCCCTTACTGCTCTTTTCTCTTAGAATTGATATTTATTTTTTATAAATTATTGTATTATAAAATTATAATATATGATATCACATTATATATACTTATCTATCATATTAATATTGCATATAATATATTAGATATAAATGTGATTTTATAATTTATAATACTATGATATGAAATAATACATTATTATAAATAATTGATATTGATAATCAATCTGTCTACGACAGAAGGCAAGGGCTTAAAAAAAAAGCTTTCATCCCCAGGCTCCCAAGTCTTCTTGCCTCCAGACTCAACATTCTCAATCTTGTCCCTTCCATGGCATGGTCTCTCATCTGTCTATCACCCTACTGAATGTTCTCCAGATTATCAAAGTCCTTCCTAAAGTGGGGTGCCCTATCTATGGTCTGAACAGGAAAGAAGATGGTTGAATGGTTACATCTTTTTTTATAGACCTGTGATATCACTGATTTAGGAGATTATCAGAGAAGAAATTAAGAACAGCATCTGTTCTGCAGCTCAGAGAACTGCCTGGAAGCCTAGAAGTCAGCGACTTCCCCAGAGGCTCAGAAGCAGGATGGATCTGAGATGGGACTTGGACCCTGGGCTACCTATCTCTGAGTTCAGCTTTTTACTCTCTGCCTCTGGACACTATGCCTTCGTTTCCCAGACACTCTGCCTCTCTCCAAGTAGCCGAAAGTAGCCTTCACTTGCCTAGATTTATGCAAAGGGTACCTAATGCTTCTAAACATTTAACTTGAGAGAGGAGAGCCCAGATGACTTCCCTGATATTTCCCTGGAACAAGGGAGATGGAGAATCCTCAGTGGCAGCTGAAGTGAACCAACTCCTACCTGAGACATCAGTGTGTCACACGCCGAGGCCATCCCATAACCAACCGAAACGCCACAGATATTGACAAACTAGGGCAAAAAAAAAAGCTCATCAGTCAATCAACACCCACTTATTAATCCCCTACAGAATGCCAAGCAATGGGAGAAAAAAAGAGAGAGCATCGCCTGACCTCAGGGAGTTTACATTCTAGCCAGGGAGACAAGTACATATATTGTTGATACATAAATCAGTCAAATCTGACTTCCTGACCCCAATCGGGGTTTTCTTGGCAAAAATACTGGTGGAGTTTGCCCTTTCCTTGACAGATGAGGACACTAAAGGAAACAGAATTAAATGATTTGCCCACAATGATACAGCTAAGATACAATTGTCATTTCCTTCTCCAGTTCATTTGACAGATGAGGAAATGGAGGCAAACTGGGTTAAATAACTTGTCCAGGGTCATACAGCTAAAATACAGGCATTGTTTCCTTCTCCAGCTCATTTGACAAATGAGGAAACTGAGGCAAGCAAGGTGAAGTGACTTGCCTAGGGTCACACAGCTAGGAAGTGTCTGAAGTCAGAATTGAATCCAAGAACTGACTCTAGGCCCAGCACTCTATTCACTACACCACCTAGCTGCCCTTATACACAAATAAATACAAAATAATCAACATGAGTTAATTAATCACCTACTCTATGTTAGGTACTGGGGAAGAAAAATAAAAAAGAGACCATTGCCTGTCCTCAAGGAGCTTATATTCTAACTACCCCCCACAAATAAATACAAGCTTTTCTCCAGGGTGAACAATATGTGTTTTCTTTCACAACATAACGAACATGGAAATAAATACTGTATGAGGACTCATGATCATATTACCTGACATATTGGGGAGGAAGAGAGGGTGGAATGGAAGGAAAGAACATGTATCAAAAAATGTCAGAAAATGAACATTAAAAATTGTACCAGGGCACAGTCAAGATGGTGGCTTAGAAGTAGCAGAAGCCAAAACCTCTCTGACTGTCCTTCCATGCCAATCTTTAAAAATATCTTCAAAAAAGACAGAAATCCAAACTCAAGAACAAGATGGAGCTACAGGACTCTCCTGCTGAATATGACTTGAAAGGTAGGCAGAGAATTGATCTCCATAATATAAGGAAGAGACCCAACACCCTTCTTCCACCTACTGCATGCACTGAGACCTGCAATAAAACTTGGACTGACTCTAGGATTCCAGGGTGAAGGCTGTAGCCATGGCAGGGTACCTCAGTACTACCATATGAAGCTCAGAATTCTTACTCTGGCTGGCAGGGAGGAATCGGGGAAACTGATTGAGCACCCTCAGCCTCTAAGGCAGCTGGTGAAGATTTAGCCTCAGGGCAGATTGGCTCAGCAGGTCAGCTCAACTGATCTAATCCAGTATACTAGCAGAGCAGGGAGAGAAAAACCTAAGATTCCCTTCAGGGAAGAATAGCTCAAACACCCAGGTCCAGTGAACAAACAGAGGAGCCAGTATACAGTCCATAAGGAGGGGGAAAAATATGAGTAAACAACAGAAGTAGAAAAAAGAAGTTACAATTGAAAGCTTCTATGGAGATAAAGAACAAAGAACAGGACCACCAGAGGAGGATAGGATCCAAGGAATATCAAGCAAAACCTCAAAAAATCCAGGAAACTGGACTCAGGCTCTGGAAGAGCTCAAAAAAGAATTAAAAAATCAAATAGGACAGATTGAAGAAAATTGGGAAAAGAAGGAAAACAGCTTAAAAAGCAAAATAGGTCATTAGGAAATGGAGGTAGATGAACTAAAATAAGAAAATGGTCTCTTAAAAGCCAGAATTGACCAATTGGAAAATGAGACCAAAAAAAAAAAAGATGAGAAGAATGACTTGAAAAGAAAAATGGATCAAAAGAAAAAGGAGGATCAAAAGGTCATGGAAGAAATTCAGACTTTAAAAATTGGAATTGGTCGTTAGAAGCTAATAATAATAGGAGAAAATATGAACCACCTCATCAAAAAAAAAACTGACCTGGGAAATATACCCAGGAGAGCCAATATAAGAATTATTGGACTACCCGAAAGTCAAGGCCAAAAAAAAAAACCTAGACATCACGCTACATAGGAAATTATCCAAGAACACTACCCTGAGATCCTTGAACAAGAGGATTAAATAGAGATGTAAAGAATGCACAGATCACCTCCTGCATTAAATCGACAAATGACAGCTCCCAGGAATGTTATACCCAAGTTCAAGAGCTCCCAGGTCAAGGAGAAAATACTACTTACAGCTAGAAAGAAACAATTTAGATATCATGGAGCCCCAGTCAGGATCACACAGGACCTGGAAGCCTCCACATTGAAGGACCAGAAGGCTTGGAATATGATATTCTGGAAGGCAAGGGAACTGGGTCTATAACTAAGAATCCACTACCCAGCAGAACTGTCTATATTCTTTCAGGGGAAAGTATGGTCATTTAATAAAAATTGTATCAGGGCAGCTAGGAGAGCCAGGTCTAGAGATGGGAGGAACTGGAGTCAAATTTGTCCTCAGACACTTCCTCATTGTATGAACCTGGGCAAGTCACTTACCCCCAATTACCTAGCCCTTACCACTTCCTTCCTTGGAGTCAATATTTATATTGATTGTAAGATGGAAGATAGTTGGGTTTTTTTAATTGTACTGACACGTAATCTGGAAATTTAAAAACAAACAATAATAAATTAATACAAGTCAATTGTGTGATAGAGGCATTAGCATCTGTGAAGATGGGGAAAAGTCTGATGGGGGAATTTTTTTTAATCCTTACCTTCTGCGTTAGAATTAATGCTGTGTATTAGTTCCAAGGCAGAAGAGTGGTAAGGGTTAGGCAATGGAGGTTAAGTGACTTGCCCAGGGTCACACAATTGGGAATTGTCTGATGCCACAGTTAAACTCAGGACCTCCCATCTCTAGACTAGGCCACTGGGCTGCCCCCTCATGAAGGAGTTTTCAAGTAAACTAGGAATTCTAAGATCCCCGGTCCTTAGTTATATGTAATAGATCTTCTCCTGCTAAGTAATAGCAGATATCTCTGGGGAAGCAGCCCTGAGGACTGGAAATGCCACTTGAGAGGTGTTCAGAAATGGGAGTATAGTAGAGAAGAATAGAGAAGGGAACAGAATTTGGGTCTTTCTCTAAGAAGGGATGGTTTTCCCCAACCCCCTTCCCCAAAGTGAATAGAGAAGAGAACTTACTGCCACTGCCAATGTCACCGCAGCCAACTCCAGCTTTCCCAGGTGCCCACAGAAGATGGTGCTTACCACGAAGATCATGAAAATCAATAGTTGGTATATGAACTAGAGGGAAGAGGATGAGCATTGGTTAAGCACCTACTGTGTGCCCAGCACTGTATGTTACAAATATTATCTTTTTTTGAAAAGAGGAACAAGGGGGCAGCTAGGTAACTAAGTGGATTGAAAGCCAGGCCCAGAGACAGGAGATCCTGGGTTCAAATCTGGCCTCAAACACTTCCCAGCTGTGTGACCCTGGGCAAGTCACTTAACCCTCATTGCCTAGTCCTTACACTCTTCTGCCTTGGAACTAATACACAGTATTGATTCCAAGACAGAAGGTAAGGGTTAAAAAAGAAAGAAAGAAAGAAAGAAAGAAAGAAAGAAAGAAAGAAAGAAAGAAAGAAAGAAAGAAAGAAAGAAAGAAAGAAAGAAAGAAAGAAAGAAAGAAAGAAAGAAAGAAAGAAAGAAAGAAAGAAAGAAAGAAAGAAAGAAAGAAAAGAAAAGAGGAACAAGTCAAGGGCTCCCAGAATCTTGGGGATGGGAAATCATTTGACTTGGAGCTAGATGGAGCCATAGAGTGCATTGAGTCCAACCCCCTCATTTTAAGGGGAAGAAAATGGAAGCCAAGGAAATGGAAGTCACTTGCCCAAAGTAATACAAGTTTAGCAGAGCCAGGATTTGACTTGAGATCTGATTCTCAGTGAGGCCCTCTTTCCACCACACTAACTGAGCATGATGGACTCTCCCAGAGTAACTCCTCTCTGGCTTCTACCAGCAGGTCTATGTTCATCTCAATTCAATTCAATGAACATGAATGGATTTTTTTTTTCAAGACTCTTCCTTTATGTCTTAGTATTCCTTCTAAAACAAAAGAGAGGTGACAGCTAGGCCTTCCTGTTCTTCTGCCTTGGTTCCAATACACAGTATTGATTCTAAGATGGAAGAAGGGGGGGGTTAAGAAAAAAAAAAGAAAAAAGAAAAATAGAACCTATTCTGTGCCAGGCACTGAGGATACAGAAATAAAATGAGACTCCGGGAAAAGTCTCCATGTGCAGTAAGAGGCCCTAGCTTCCCTCTCCTTGTTCTTGCAAAGTTTTCATTCTATTAAAGGGGAAAAAATCACTGACACAGAACAAATATCATCTGTGGGAAGCTGAGGAAAAAATCAGGAAAGGATGCAAGAGCATGGAAAACCAATGAAACCAAAAGAAAGCCCTCTGATGGTCGGTTCAATTTTTGTTTAGTCCTGTCTGCATTGGTGTAACCTTATTTGGGGGTTTCTTGTCAAAGATACTAGTGCTTTGCCATTTCCTTGTGGAGCTCATTTTACACATGGGGAAACTGAGACAAACAGGGTTAAATGACTTGTCCAGAGTCATACAGCTATTCCATGACTGAATTCACAAAGATGTGTCTTTCTGACTCCAGGTCTAGCACTCTCTCCACTGTGCCCCCTGGCTGGCCCTGAATGGCCACTCCTGGCTTGGAATTTCTCTAGTAACCATAATCATAGCCAGTACTTCCATAACCTACATTTAGGGATTATTCAGTGCTTCATAAATATTATCATAGTTGATCCTCACGGCACAGGTGGATGCTGTTGGAAACCCCATTTTACAAATGAAGAAACTAAGGTAGCCATGTGGCCTGATTTGCCCTGAGTCCCACGGCTTGGAAGAATCTGAGCTGGATTTGAACTTGAGACCGCCCCCCTGGGCGTCTTGCTCCCCCTGCCGGCATTTGGTGCCCCGGGAAGCCTCAGGTGAAGGAGACCTGCGGCTGCTCAGACTAGAAGAAATGGGAGAAAGATGACCCGGGGGCCTGGGGAGCCTTCTCGTTTCCCAAGGACACAGGCGGACTTGTCTAATCCCACTGGAGAAAGCAGTGGGGAGAGAGATCGCGTTTGGGGGGAAGCGTGACGGTGGGGTGACAGACCCCACCTCTGCCTTCCCTCCCCACCCCATTTAGGGGGAGCGTCTGGGGCGGGGTGCCAGCTTCTCCCCTTTGGGCATTTCCTATCCCAGAAGCTCAAAGTCCCGTCCAAGCCCCATTGCTCAGCTGGAACATTGAGGATCTGGATCAGATGAGCTCATTGCCGTGGTGCAGCGTCCCCCATTTGTATCTTCCCTCCTCCCCTGCCGTGCTCTTACCATGGGGCCAGCCAGAAAGAAGAGACTGTAGAGTTCTGCCAGAAAGCCTTCTGGGATGATCCTCCAGAGTCCCTTGCGGGAGGGTGCCTCCTGGTTCCTCTTGTCGTCTCCAGAAGGGCCCTCGGCGGTGATTCCCGGGACCTGCTCCATTCTGCCTCCAGGCTCGGATGGAAAATTGGCTCCAAACCAAACAAGAGCTGGCCTTGGACGGAGGCACAACCTGGGAGCTGCTGAAGAGACCCCGACCTTCTCTCCCTCTCCCTGGAGCCACCCGGGAATCGGAATCGCTGGGAGGCACCTAATTAATAAATAAAAGAGGGCAGCCGCCCAGGGGTGGGGTTGTGTGAGGAGGGCAGAGCCAAGGAGGAATTAGACAATGAAGGCCAAATGGCCAGACGAGACCCCTAGAAGGGGCGGACCGAGGCAAAGACCTCGCAACGCTCCTCCCTCTCCTTAGCGAAGGAAGCCGCAGAGCTCCCGGCCCCACATCACCTGGCCTTCAGTGGAAGGATGTCCACAGGCCCCTCCTGGCTCAGGCCAACTCTGGGACTCCAGTCTAGTACAGCCTGGCTGTTCTGGACTGTCCTAGAGGTGGACTCCCCAGCCCCATCCAAGACCCAGCAAAGGGTGGCTTCGAACAATCATCCCTAGACATCTGGAAGGAGTCCCAGAGGCCAACTTACCCACCCCTTCATTTTACAGACAAGGAAACTGAGGCCCAAAGAAATGAATTCACTTGCCAGGACCACATAGGCTAGAAGGAACAGAGGTGGGATGCTGAACCCAATTTCTTGACTCTATCTCCAGGGTTCTTCCCACTCTACCTACCTCCTGCCCAAAGATTCCTTCATGGTTCCACAGTCAAGGGTATGTCAGAAGCTAGAGCACCATTGGGATTTTAGGAGTCCCAAACAAATGGTGGGGGGGGGGGGGTGAGCCCCTATCTAAATAATTTAATTTTAAAGGGGACAGCTAGGTAGCTCAGTGATTAGAGTGGCAGGCCTGGGGTTGTGAAGAACCGGGTTCAAATCTAACCTCAGATACTTCCTAGCTGTGTGACCTGGAGCAAGTCGTTTAATCCCTTTTTCCTATCCCTTGCCCTTCTCTCTCAAGAGCTGTTACTAAGACAGAAAGTAAGGATTTTTTTAAAAATACATTATTTGGGCAGTTAGGTGGCTCAGTGAATTGAGAGACAGGCATAGAGACTGGAGGTCTTGGGTTCAAATTTGACCTCAGAAACTTTCTAGCTGGTGACCCTGGACAAGTCATTTAACACTCATTGCCTAGCCTTTGCCACTCTTTTGCCTTCAATCCAATATACAACAATGAGTCAAAGACAGAAGGAAAATTTAAAATGTAAATAATTTGAAATTTAAATAATTAAATGAAAATTTTAAATGAAAATAATAGTCTTATAGTAAATTTACAAAGCACATTAAAATCACAATATAAGAAAATGAAATCAGTTGAAACTTACATTTCAATTGCTCATACAAGAGTCCAGTTCCAAGTCATGAGGGACTTCACCAATTTGGGCAACCCTTTGTCCTAACTGAAAATGCCTAAATTATAGATAAATGTTCAATTAAATCAAAGTATTTCTGACACGCTTGAACCTAAATCACAGAAAATATTATTATTTTCAATTAATTAATTAATTAAATTTTGAACATTTCCCCATGGATCCATGATTCATGTTCTTTCTCTCCCCTCATCCCCCCTCCCGTAGCTGACACAATTCCCCTGGGTTTTACGTGTGTCATTGATCAAGATCTATTTCCATATTATTGCTATTTGCACTAGAGTGATCGCTTAGAGTCTCCATCCCCAATCATATCCCCATCGACCCATGTGACCAAGCAGCTGTTTTTCTTCTGCATTTCTGATCCCACAGTTCTTCCTCTGGATTTGGAGGGAGAGCGTTCTTTCCACAGACAACATTATTAATAATAATTTTTTTCTCAATGCTCTCCTCTGAAAAACTTCACTATCCACTGGACAGTCTTCTTCCATGTAGACAGTCTGCAGGAGAGAGACAGGCATCCTGGGTGAGCAAACATCTCCTTGTTTTATATTTCAAAGGGTCATAGATATAGAGCTGGAAGGGACCTTAGAGACCACTAAGACCAACTTTATTTTATAGATGAGGAAACTGAGGCAAACAGAAGTTATGTGCCTTGCTCATAGTCATACAGCTAATAAGTGGTGGGAGACAGGATTTGAACTCAAGTCTTCCTGTGTCCAGAGTTCTATCCCCTCCTTTATGTTGACTTATAATATTGTCTGAGGAGCTTATATACACATAGATAACATGTGCATATATGTACATGTTATACATACTGTATATATTCATATAAACTGTATCTCTCTGTGTGTATATGTGTACATCATATGCATATGTATACTCTGTGTGCGTATATTCGTGTATATATGCCAGGACATACTTTCACTATGAATAGAGTCCTGGGCTTGGAGTCAAAAAGCCCTGAGTTCAGATCTGGACTCAGACATTTTACTAGCTATACAACCTTACACAAGTCACTTCACTTCTATCTGCCTCAGTGTCTTCATCTGTAAAATGAGGATAATAATAGCACCTCCTCCTAGGATTGTTGTGAAGATCAAATGAGATGATATTTGTAAAATATTTAACATGGTGTCTGGCACATGGTGGGTGCTACACAAAGGCTTGCTCCTTTCTTTCCCCTTCATCGTTGAAGTCCATCATTATTTGGGGGCAAACCCCAAATAACCTTTTTTAAAACCCTTATCTTCCATCTTGGAATCAATACTGTGTGTTCATCTCAAGGCAGAAGAGTGCTAAGGGCTGGGCAATGGGGGTTAAATGACTTGCCCAGGATCACACAGTTAGGAAGTGTCTGAGGTCAAATTTGAACCCAGGACCTCCCATCTCTGGACCTGATTCTCAATCCAAGGAGCCACCCAGCTGCCCCCCAGAGAATCTTTTGGGGGTTTAACATAGAAATAGATCCTTAGGACTGAGTGTTACTTTTTGTCTTATAAAAAGGACAGTAGAAGAGGAATCTAAGCATTCAGGTTCAAATCCCATCTCTGTTCCTTATATCTTATATGACTGTGGACAAGTCATTTAACATGTCCTGGACTCAAAAGGAGCTAAACTAGGGCACAGGGACCATCGCTTGGGAAATGCTCGCAGGCTGCCCTCTTGGTTCTAATTGGCCCAGTGGAGCTTCGGGCCTGGCACCGGCCAGGGGGGTAACCCAGAGTGGAAAGGACTTTGAGTTTCAGTTTGACTGGTAACCCCTGAATGGTCAGTTGGCCCTTCCTGACCTCGGGACAACACAGCAGGAGTGTTGGGACGGTTTGAACATTAAACCGCTCATTCTGGCTGGGAGTTCGGGGGTTGAGCAAGAAGAGACTGGATTTCTTTGGGAAAGAGAGAGGGGCATGGCTTTCTGCAGCTTTCCTTTTGATTGCTGTTGTCCCTCAAGTGGATAAACAAGTAGTTAGTAAATGCCTACTGTGGGCAAAAAGGGAGCACAACCAGAGAGGAACAAACCCATCCCTGCCCTCAAGGAGCTTGTAATTGACTGTAGGCAGGGATAATGCGTACACTGAAAAGGAACGTATATGTGTGTGTATGTGTACATGTGTGTGGTTGCGTTGTATGCATGGTGTGTGCATATACTGTGTGTTGTGTGCACACATCTTGTGTTTGACATTTGTAGACATATGTGTGCGTGTGTGTATGCCATGTGTACACAGATGTGTGCCTGCGTGTGTATCGTGTATATGGAGTTTATACATCTGCATCTGGCTATGTGGCAGGGGTGCAAGGACCTGCTTGGCTCTTTTCAGGGCTGCCCGTCCACCTTTAGTGTCCCACCTTTCAGCTGACTCTCACCAGTGGCTCCGAGAAGCCGTAGCACAAGCAGCGGCCGCACTGCCATAAACGATCTCAATGGACAGTCTAAACCCACAGAGCACGAAAGACTTCTCCTGGTGGGATGGGTGGGTGAGAACAATCCATTCCAAAAGCCATGAAGGCGGTGGAAACAGGTGCCGCAGAGTGCCTAGAGCTCGGGCAGATGTTGAACATGCTGCGGGCATCCACCGCCCCCAGGGCTATTGCTAGGTGGGCTTGGAATGGATAACTCTTTTTTTTTTTAATCCTTACCTTCCATCCTAGAATCAATACTGTGTATTGGTTCTAAGGCAGAAAAGCTGTCAGGGCTAGACAATGGGGGGTAAGTGACTTGCCCAGGGTCACACAGCTAGGAAGTGTCTGAGGCCAGATTGGAACCCAGGACCTCCCATCTCTGGGCCTGGCTCTCCATCCATTGAGCCACCCAGTTGCTCCCAAGGGCTTGGATAACTCTGGAAGAGAGAGTAAGGCTGTGACTCTCATCACTTAGATCTAATTTATGAACAAGTCAAGACGTCACCCAGTGATGTCGTTGGTCCTCTTCCAAACAAAGAATGAACAATGATACAAGATTACTTCTCTGTGCACACACACATATTCATGTCTACACAGAGACACACAAAATCAATATAGAGTAATTTTGTGGTGGCTGAACACTTAGCAACTGGGGGCATCTTGTAGGAGTGGTGCGTGATGTGAGTCTTGAAGTTGGGGAGGGAGAGCATTTCTGGCACGGAGGACAATCGGGGCAAAGCCAGAGGTGGGAGATGAAGAAAACAGCAAGTGACCCAAGTGCGCGTTGCTTCGGTCCATGTTCTATGGCTGCTTTGGAAGCATGGGGAAGGAGACCCCAAGACCCAAGTTAGCTATAGAAGATCCAGTCTCTAATGGGATTGGGAGAACGAATGAGATGAGCCAACTGATTTGTGGAAGAAATGGCCCCCAAGTATGAACCCCCTTCTCAGATGGCGAGCCAGCTAGCTAGACCTGAAATCATTTCCTGTATTTCTGAATCAATGGGTGTTCAAGGAGGTTCGGATCCATTGTGAATCCATTTAGGGTCACCATCCTTTCTTTGGGTTTGATGTTAAAGTTTGACATTTGTTCTAACTAGTCAGTGATGCACACAGGGAGATGATTTGGAAATGATTTCCATGTCCCTAAGCAGTTGTTTCCTATCTGTCAAGAAATCATTAAAAGGCAGCAACGGTGGCCAGAGAGTTGTGCTGTAGCATTAGGAAGACTTGGGTTCAAGTCCTGCCTCTGAGTGATCCTGGGCAAATCACCTCACCTCTCAGGGCTCCAGGGTAACTTTGAGACTATAATTTGCAGAGCAATAGCCAGTTTGTCTTGGTTTCCTCATGGGGAATTCAGTATACTAATGAAATCACAGACTGTCCAATTAAAAAAAGAGAGAAAGAAATCATTGATTTCATTTTTTGTGAAGTGACTTGATGTTTACCATTTATAGTATATCTGAATTCTCTTTTTGAAGAAAATGCTAATGATATACAATCATGAGACTTTTGAATAACTTATCTTTCTTTTTTTTTAAACCCTCACCTTCTGTCTTAGAATCAGTACTGTGTGGGGCAGCTGGATGGCTCAGTGGATGGAAAGTCAGGCCTAGAGATGAGAGATCCTGGGTTCCAATCTGACCTCAGACATTTCCTAGCTGTGTGGCCCTGGGCAAGTCACTTAACTCCTACTGTCTAGCCCTTACTGCTCTTCTGCCTTGGAACCAATATACAGTATAGATTCTACGAAGGAAGGTGAGGGTTAAAAAAAATGCCACTCACTGCTTGACAGAGGTGATGGGCTCAAGGAGCAGGATGAGATGTCTTTTTGAACCTGGCCAATATGGACTTTGTTCTGTTTGACTCTACACATTTGTTACACGTATTTTGTTGTTTGTCTTTCTGATGGGGAAGGGAAGATGAGAAGGTGAGAGAAATAAATGCTTGTAAAATGAAAAAACAAAAAAATCGATCATTTCAAAAATGCTGATGGATCGATCGATAGACATATATAGAAATTCTGCTCCCTCCTCAGGCATATTTAACATTTACCAACTGGATCATTATCCGGTTAGAGATGGAGAGAATGTCTCTGGCTTCTAGATGGATCTTTCCATTACCCAGAAGCATATCCTTAGCATCTCTTTCCCCGACCATTTAGGTAGATAATTGGGCTAGAGCAGGCACATGTAGAAGGGGGGTGGTTGGGGCTTTGTCCCAAGATGAAGACATTTAGAGGGTGCTCAGGGCCTTTTCCTTCTTTCAGTGTCACAGAAACAATTGAGCTCAATACTTACTTAGCAAGAATTGAGTTGCAATGGAAGGCTACCCAACGGTGGTGCCATGCTTGGAGTGAGCCTGATTCCCCTCTCTATTGCCTTGGCAGGGCAGCCTGCGTCCAGGGATGACTAGAGAAAATATGTGGACCCTGGCCACCTAGTAACTGATTAGTCATCGTGGCCTGACCCAAAGGCCAAGCCATGCAGGTAACCTCTGTTAATCTTTCTTCATTCAGTTAGAGTTTACTGGGACTGCAGGCCTAGCCCATCTGACCCCTGACTGTTCCTGATCTTCCCTCTCAGCAGCAGTTATCCTCAAGCCACTAAAGCCCTTCCCAGGGTCTAACATTCTCCCCTCCTCCTGGGCGGTAAAGTGACAGTTGACCTTGGAACCTTTGTTGGTTGCAAAATAACTAGATTGCCAATAGGGAAGGAGCCTCTTGCTTTGGAATTCCTTCTCCTCTTATCCCATCCTCCTATATCTTCTCCATGCATATCCACAGAGTAAAGGCCACTTTAGGTGCTAGATACTCATGCTAATGCTCATCCCTGCCCTATTAAGAATAGATAAAACTCTACCAATAATGAGTGATTCCGGATGGGAGTGGTTGGTATGGAACTCAAAAAACAAAGCAGACTCAGGCTCTGCCATAGAAAGGAGAGTGGGATGGAGGTTGGGGGGACCAGCCCTGCTCTTCTAATCAACAAGCAAGTGTGGAGTGGAATTTGGGATGGGGGGCTTGTTCTCCCATGAATCACTAATAAGCAGACAGGAGACTCTCTAAGATGCTGGCAGAGCTCATGTGGCTTTATTGGGGTGAGGGGGGCAAGAGGGAGCCATAGAGTATGGGAATACTGTCTGGAGAGACCTCTCAGAAACAGTGTCCTCAGGTGAGGGGGAGAGACAGACAGACAGACAGACAGAGAAAGAGAGAGAGACAGAGAGAGAGAGAGAGAGAGAGAGAGAACTGTCTTGGATCATTGCACTGATTAGAGTAGCCAAATCTATCATAGTAGATCATTGTTACACTATTGTTCCAAAAAGCATTTATTATATAAATGCTTAAACTGGGAAAAAAAATTTAAACAGAAAGAAAATTCTTCCCCTCAAAGAGCTTAAATTCTAATAGAAAAAGACAACATATAAAAGGAAATTGGAGAATGGAGGAGGTAAGGGATAAAGGTACTTGAGGTCAAGGGTCAAAAATCCAGAGAGACAGGAGGGTGGCCTGGAGAGAAATGAAAATAAGAAGACCTTGAGGATTGTCCTTAAAATGGAAATTCTCAAAGTCAGAGGCCCCAGAGGCAGAGAGTACTTCCAATGTGTGAAATTGTGGTGCAAAGTAAGGCAAATATGCCCCTCTTGCATATTTAAAAAAAAGAGACAAGTAGAAGGTTTGAGTGAGTTGAGTAGATTGAGAGTCAGGCCTAGAGACCAGAAATCCTGGGTTTCAATCCAATCAAATACTTGTAGCTGTGTGACCCTGTGGAAAGGAAACAAGACTGACAGTTTGTGGGGGAAGGGGTCAACTGGGAGTGGCAGTTGGGTCTTGAGACTAGCACTTCCTTCCTGCCTGGAGTGGCAGTTGGGTCTTGTGACTAGCACTTCCTTCCTGCCTGGAGTGGCAGTTGGGTCTTGTGACTAGCACTTCCTTCCTGCCGGCTGGGGATTGGCTTCCGGGGGTTGGAGGAGAGAGGAGCTTGTTCAGCCCAGTCTGGAGTGGCATGCTCTTCTTGGTTCAGCCCAAAGACACAGGCTTCTAAAGGTTAGAATTGTTTGTGTTTGCTTTCTGTGTACTGCTAAGATTCTGAATTAGAACAACGAGGGTAGAAGGGAGTGGGACAAACTCTCCGCCGGCCTCTAGGACCTGGCCCTATACTCTGAAGCTAAGGAAAAACTCCAATTCTAACTGGATTATTAAACTTTATGTTATTTGAATGCGCAGTCAGATAAGTGGACTACCTTTTCTGGTCATAGAGGGAGCTGAACTTCAGTTTCAGTCATTCAAAGACAAACCGTCCTTATTGGACCCCTGCTGCTTCCTCTCAGCAGGGGGCATCTCCCTCCCTTGCCTCACCAAGCAGTGTTCCCTCTCTCCCCTCAACTACTCCATACCCATACAAACCTCCCATTTATCCCCCTGTTTTCCAATTCCCTATTTCCTTTCCCAATAAATATTACAGTTTTTGGCAGAGCCAGGTAGGTTTTCCAACCTATTTTGTTAAGAATTCGGGAAAAAGAAGGTAATTGGAGGTTTCAGAGAAGTTGGGCCTGCATACATTTCAAAAGCCTGTGTGACTGTGAAAAGTAACCATTTTGAGAGCAGTGCTGAGTGCAACTAATCTGCCTAGTGATACCACGCCCAAAAGAAATAAATAAATAAAACTAAAGAACAGATAGAAGAAGAAATCCAATTAGATAATGATGTAACAGAGATTAAAGAGAAAATTTTTGGAACAGTGGAACAATCTACAAAGAAAGAAGAAGGAACAGAACTGGCAACAGTCTGTAATACACAAACTGTAAATGAATTAATTGAAGCATATGAACTAACAATAGAAGTGTCCAATGGAGAGGAAAATGCAATAACAGAGAACATTCAAATTAGCAGAGCTCCTGGAGACAATGGCATGGAAAGCAGGGATTATATTACAAAAGAAAATACCAGTGACATAATAGAAAAACTACACAATCACAATAGAAGAAACGCTGGCAGCATTGGGAGTCAAGAATTACGAAGAACTCTGTGAAAAGTATGTGGAAGTGGATAAAGTGGATAGAGACACTAAATTTGCAGTACAAGAAAATCATATACCTGATCCAAAACAAAAGGAAGAAGAAGAAAACAATGTAATGCTCCTATCACATCTTCCTTTCTCTGATGTAGAACTTCTCACAAATTAGACTGTCAATTAACAAAATATATACAAGCTTTACAGACAAGAATAGTAGAATTGCATGAAATGGGCTTGATACAACAAACAGTATCCCTGGATTACAATTTGCACATCAAACCAGGAGACATAGTATACTTTAAAAATTTCAATAGAAAATTGGCCACAGACATAAAATGGACTGGACCACATGAAGTATTGCTTACTACCCCAATAGCTATAAAAGTTGCAGGGAAAGACTCATGGTTTCACTGTTCCCACGTGAAACCAGAAAAAGTTCAACACCACTGTAACAGACATCGAAGATAATTAGACAACAGATAGGGCTGAAAAATGAAAACAAAAACTGATTAACATAAAAAGTACAACACAAAGAAATAATAGTGACACATAATGTTCGAGACAACTTCCCAGCCCAGAGGAAAAGCAACCCAGAAGAAAAGCATCCCAGAGGAAAAGCATCCAAGAGGAAAAGATTTTAAACCAGCCCAGAGGAAAAGCATCAAGAAAAGATGCTAGAGACAAGAAACAAAGAGGAAAAGCTGAAATAGACAGCTAAGACTTTGAACTTTGTAAATTTGTTTATATAAGAAGAGGACAGATCGAAAACGAGACTTATGTATAAGACTGAATGTGTTGAAATAATAAAACAAAAGTAATTTCACATATTAGGGAAATAGCATGCATCACTACATAACATGGAAGAAAGAAGAGATCCATCAGTCAACATGAGAAGTGGAAATCTGAAGAAACTTGATAAGTATTAATTCAACACAACACTATTAGACACAAAACACAAAATCACAAACTGACATTGAGAGACCTTGTTTATATAAATAAGGGTCTGAAATTGTATTTATGCAATATGTATATAGTTAGTTCCATAAGGTCTTAGGCAAATAGAAAGATCAATAGATATTTCTATTTGACTGACATCATGATGTGGAACAATGTGTATTGTTGTATTATATGTAAATAATTTCTGTAAATAAGGTATTAGTTTTAGTTAACTTAGAATAAGTAGTATTATCACTAAGATTCAAATTTTTGTAATACTTTTGTTCAACATTTATTGTACTGAATTTAATGTAAAACCCCAAAATTACCCTTACCCTTACTTTCCCTCAAAGAATCCTTAGAGTAGATTTAGTAAATTGGTAACTATAATATAAATATGTGACCTTGGGAAGGTCACAACAAAAAAGGGGATGATTGTGGAAAGGAAACAAGACTGACAGTTTGTGTGGGGGAGGGCCAACTGGGAGTGGCAGTGGGGTCTTGTGACTAGCACTTCCTTCCTGCCTGGAGTGGCAGTTGGGTCTTGTGACTAGCACTCACTTCCTGCCGGCTGGGGACTGGCTTCCGGGGGTTGGAGGAGAGAGGAGCTTGTTCAGCCCAGTCTGGAGTGGCATGCTCTTCTTGGTTCAGCCCAAAGACACAGGCTTCTAAAGGTTAGAATTGTTCGTGTTTGCTTTCTGTGTACTGCTAAGATTCTGAATTAGAACAACGAGGGTAGAAGGGAGTGGGACAAACTCTCCGCCGGCCTCTAGGACCTGGCCCTATACTCTGAAGCTAAGGAAAAACTCCAATTCTAACTGGATTATTAAACTTTATATTATTTGAATTCACAGTCAGATAAGTGGACTACCTTTTCTGGTCATAGAGGGAGCTGAACTTCAGTTTCAGTCATTCAAAGACAAACCGTCCTTATTGGACCCCTGCTGCTTCGGGGGCATCTCCCTCCCTTGCCTCACCAAGCAGTGTTCCCTCTCTCCCCTCAACTACTCCATACCCATACAAACCTCCCATTTATCCCCTTGTTTTCCAATTCCCTATTTCCTTTCCCAATAAATATTACAACCCTGGGCAAGTCACTTAACCCCCATTGCCTAGCCCTTACCACTCTTCTGCCTTGGAACCAATACACAGTCTTAATTCTAAGACAGAAGGTAAAGAGTTAAAAAAAAAAAGTCCAGAGTGTAGCCTGGTGCTTGCTTTTGGTAGGGCAGGGCCCAGGAATATTCTGCTTCCCACCTAGAGAGGTGTCCAGTGATTTATAGAAAGTAAGCTTTTTTTGGTCATTCTTAGAATATATAGCACACAGTAAGCTGTTAATAAATGCTTGTTGAATCAATCAATTTGTTGGTGTAAACTATTCAAACTCTTCCCAATTATACATATATGGCCAATACCAGAATATTTATTCCTTATCTTTACCTTTCCTATTGAGTAAATGGAGGAAAATTATATGTCTATCCCAAGTGGTACTTGTAGGGGAGAGGGGAGTTAGGACACCCCTGATCAATTGAATTCCCCTCTAATGGAGGGGGAGAAATGGAGTCACCCACTACTTAATTCAGGACTAGAGTGTGGTAGAGATGGAATGGAGCTAAAAGTTGGAGAGGGGGACAGATTGTTTCTCTTCTCTTTCCCTAGCAAAACCCACACTAGTTGGTTTCAGAGCCACAAACTATATTTCTTCAGAGACTAAGTTGAAGTAAATCCAGGACTGAGCTGCTTCTCCCTCCCTGAGAAGAAGGTATAGTTTTCCTCCCTAAGTTTCAGGTCTCTCTTCTTAGATATTATAAAGCAGGCGCTTGATCTGATAAAACAGCTATTTATTCTTGAATAACACAAATACGGTAGGTTAAGTAAGATTGTGGGATAAAGTAAAGGGAAAGTGGGAGTAGGAAGTCCCTAAAAATAATAAATGAACCCCTTCCTTCTTCTCAAATCCTGAAGGGTCAGGCTGACTGCCTGACCCTCTGGGGTGAGTTGTGAGAGCTGTCCTGACTTCTATCTTTCCTAGTTAGATATGAAGTTCAAGGACGGCATTAGAGGGATGGAGAGGAAATCTTCCTGGGGGTGGATAGCTTTATGACAAAGTCTTATCCGCTCCTGTTGTCTTCCACTGAATTCAGGGGGTCTGGATTCACAGAAGGATGAACAACTCTCAGAGGTTCTCTCAGACCAGCCTCTCTGGAGGGCTCCTCAAGAGAAGTGAGTCAACTGCTTGGATCTTCTCAGTTCCTCTGTTTCTTCTCCAGAATTCTCTGTGCTGCTTGTTCTTCCCCCACTTGATTTGTTCTTCTGGCAGATTGAGTCTGGGTTTCCTCTCTTACACCCCCCCCCTCTGCCCCAGCCCATATAATAAAGGCAGGCAAGGGGCAAATAACAGGGATGTCAAGGTGTTCTATTGTTGAATGAAATACAAAAGCCTCTGTATACACTGTTACCCTTTTAGAATTGTGACGTCTATAAAATATGTTTAGCATATATAGAAACCCGTGTGAAAAAGATTTCCTGAGTCCTTGCTTCTGCCCTCTTCCCTAGGCCCTCCTCATAACCTTCCTTTTTGATTGTCCACCCTCATTTTCAGCCTCTTACATTGCTAGCTCTACTTACTCATCATTACGAGCATGGAGCACCTGCCTTGGGTCACCTCTCTCCAACCACCTACTTTCATGTTGCAGTCTGGGGTGACTACCACCTTGAGCTGAGGATGCGTTTAATTCTTGCATGGGCCTCCGTCAGTGAGGATCATCACCATCCCTCAATAAACTCTTCCAAGAGTTGTTATGGTAGAACAGATTGGGTGGATGAGAACAACTTGTTCCATTGGCCACAAAGGTGGCTGAAGCAGGTGTTATAGAGTGCTTAGAGCTTGGTCAAATATTCACAATTGACATCACTACATCATGGATGATGACCACTCATCCGGACTTTTGTCCTGCCCCTACATTTGGACAACTCTGGAAGAAAGAGTGAGGCTGATGACATTCTGTAAGTCTCCTTCACTTAAATCCAATTCACCAGCAAGGCCTCAAAGCTTACTTTCTGTGATACCATGGATAAAAAATCTTCACTTCTCTTGGTCTCAGTTTCCCTATCTGTAAAATGGCAGGGGTGGACTGGTTGGCTTCTGGGTTCTCTTCTAGATCTAGGATCCTTTGCTCCAGATGGGTGAGGATGGCTCAGTTGTAATATGCCAATTAGAAGAACCCACTGAAAACCAGGAAGAAGTAGGAAAACATTCAGGTCTTTACCCACAGTAGTCAAATGCCAGATTTCCTCAAAGCTGAGCCTTCCCAAACCACACACTGATAGGTCTCTTCCCTCATCACCCATGACCTCCCCCACCTACACACAGAAAGATAAATGATTAAGGAGAGTAAGGTCTGGCCATCCAAAGAGGGAATGGGATAACAGTGAACCCAGCTCCTATCATCTAGAACAGAGCCCCAAACTAGGAAGAAGCCAGATGAGGCTATTGAGCACTTCTTCTTGGGTGGGTACTTGAGCTTCTCATTCAGAGCTCATTCATTCTTAGTTTAGACTCTACTCTGACTTCCCAGGCATCCTCAGGCTGGGTAGCAGCCCTTCCCCACCTGTCTCAACAGCCCTTTGTAATAGATGATATTTGGAGGATATATGTAATGGTTACTAGATAACTCATAGATCAGGTAGTTATCTTCTTTTGCCTACCCTCCTCCCTTTTGTACCTCCCTCTTCAGAAGCCTTTCAGCCTCCCCTCCCCCCCCCCTTCTTCAGTCTCCTTCAAGTCACTCAGTGTGAGCTGTGAGGTTTCAGTGAAATAGTTCTTAATCTTCTTTGTCAAACAATGGGTTTATTTGGGGAGGGCGGAGAAGGGTGGAGGATGGAAGTAAGAGGGGTGGGATATCCCTATTCTCTACAGTGAGTGTTAGGTTGGAGGATATTGAGAGAAATGGCAATTCAGTCACTAGCATGAAACAGAGCCAGTCAGAGATATATATATATATATATATATGGACTATTGTCCTTCTTCTTCTGCCTTCAAGTCAGCCAGGCCACCTCCAGCTTGATTATCCCAAGTCCCACAGATAAACCTAGTTTCTTCCTTCAGTCAGCCAGAAAGCCCAAACACCAGAAAAAGTCCAGCAGTTGGCCTGGCTCCAAACTGCTTTTCCTGGTCACATTCCAAGTGGAATCTTCATTTGACTGACAGATGATCAATCTCCAGCTTCTTGTCTTGCTACATTTTCTCCTAATTTCTCTCTTCTCCACATTCCTCCCTTTTTGTCTTTTTTTTTTAAATGCACCCTGCATTTTTTATTGATGCTTACCTCTTGGATATCTTGTTACATTTCTACCTATCTAATTCTTAACCCTGTACTATATCAAATATTTCTTTACCCTCCCCAAATAACAAATCCTAATCTTATCTTAGCTATTCTGTCTATCTAGTTCTATGCTAAGTTTGGGTATAGGAAAATGGTTTAGGTAATAGGGATTTACATGGTTTTTGACATAATAACTCATGTAACAATTTTAAACAATTTCAACAATTTCAACAGCAGTTTGAATATGTAACTGTCTTATCTCCTAATATTTATAAATTCAACTAAGTAACATTTTCTATTACTAACAATTGCTAACCTACAATTATAATGCAAGCTAGCTTCTATACTTAAGTAGTTTTATGTCTGTCCCTACTTCCCTAAGACTTTGAACAAATTCTCTAAACTGTCCCTATAGTTAGTCATTATAACATTAATATATTATTCTAATATAGTTAGTTTGTTAGTACATTAGTTATTCACATATGTACATATGTTGTATTTATTACAGATTTACATATGTACATCCATATACATTGTTCTAGATTTCTGTGCAAACTCAAAGAAATATTTTGTTTGAATTTTCCACAGAAATTTATATCAGTGTGACTTTTGTGTTTTGCAACTATGCATATGTTGTATACTTACCCATTCTATGAGATATCTTCCTACATTGTATTTCTTTTTTTAATTTCAAATCTTATTCCTTGGTTACAAAAATCATTTTCTTTTCCTCCCTCCCCTTCCCCCACCCCTCCCATAGCCGACACGCAGTTTGACTGGGTACCACATGTGTTCTTGATCAGAACCTCTTTCCATGTTGTTGGTATTTGCAATAGGATGTTCATTTAGAGTCTATTTCCCCATTCATATCCCCTGCGACCCATGTCATTAACCAGTAGTTTTTCTTCTGTGTTTTTACTCCCACAGTTTTTCCTCTGGATGTGGATAGTGTTTTTTCTCCTATAACCCTCTGGGTTGTTCAGGATCAATTCATTACTACCAATGGAGAGTCCATTACATTCAACTGTACCACAGTGTGTCAGTCTCTGTGTACAATGTTCTCCTGGTTCTGCTCCTCTCGCTCTGCATCACTTCCTGGAGGTTGTTCCAGTCTCCATGGAACTTCTCCACTTTATTATTCCTTTTTGCACAATAGTATTCCATCACCAACATATACCACAATTTGTTCAGCCATTCCTCAATTGAAGGGCATCCCCTCATTTTCCAATTTTTGGCCACCACAAAGAGTGCAGCTATGAATATTCTTGTACAAGTCTTTTTCCTTATTATCTCTTTGGGATACAGACCCAGCAATGCTATGGCTGGATCAAAGAGCAGTCAGTCTTTTATCACCCTTTGGGCATAGTTCCAAATTGCCCTCTAGAAAGGTTGCATCAATTCACAACTCCACCAGCAATGAATTAGTGTCCCAACTTTGCCACATCCCCTCCAGCATTCATTACTTTCCATAGCTGACCTGTTAGCCAATCTGCTAGGTGTGAGGTGATACCTCAGAGTTGTTTTGATTTGCATCTCTCTGATTATAAGAGATTTTGAACACTTTTTCATGTGCTTATTAATGATTTTGATTTCTTTGACCGAAAATTGCCTATTCATGTCCTTTGCCCATTTATCAATTGGGGAATGGCTTGATTTTTTTGTACAATTGGTTTAGTTCTTTATAAATTTGAGTAATTAGACCTTTGTCCGAATTTTTTGTTATGAAGACTGTTTCCCAGTTTGTTATTTCCCTTCTGATTTTAGTTACATTGGTTTTGATTGTACAGAAACTTTTTAATTTGATATAGTCAAAATAATTTATTTTACATTTTGTGACTCTTTCTAAGTCTTGCTTGGTTTTGAAATCTTTCCCTTCCCAAAGGTCTGACATGTATACTATTCTGTGTTCACCTAATTTACTTATAGTTTCCTTCTTTATGTTCAGGTCATTCACACATTCTGAGTTTATCTTGGTGTAGGGTGTGAGGTGTTGATCCAAACCTAATATCTCCCACACTGTCTTCCAATTTTCCCAGCAATTTTTATCAAATAGTGAATTTTTGTCCCAAAAGCTGGGGTCTTTACATTTGTCATAGACTGTTTTGCTGAGGTCACTTACCCCAAGTCTATTCCGCTGATCCTCCTTTCTGTCTCTTAGCCAATACCAAATTGTTTTGATGATCACTGCTTTATAGTATAGTTTGAGATCTGGGATTGTAAGGCCACCTTCCTTCACATTTTTTTTTCATTATTTCCCTGGATATCCTTGATCTTTTGTTCTCCAAATGAACTTTGTTATGTTTTTTCTAATTCCGTAAAAAAGTTTTTTGGAAGTTTGATGGGTATGGTACTAAATAAATAGATATATTTGGGTAGGATGGTCATTTTTATTATGTTAGCTCATCCTACCCATGAGCAGTTAATGTTTTTCTAATTGCTCAGATCTAGTTTTAGTTGTGTGGAAAGTGTTTTGTAGTTCTATTCACATAGTTCCTGTGTTTGTCTTGGGAGATAGATTCCTAAGTATTTTATATTGTCTAAGATGATTTTGAATGGGATTTCTCTTTCTAATTCCTGCTGCTGCACTGTGTTGGAGATATATAGAAATGCTGATGACTTATGGGGGTTTATTTTGTATCCTGCTACTTTGCAAGAGTTGTTGATTATGTCCACTAGCTTTTTGGTTGATTCTCTAGGATTTGTTAAGTAGACCATCATATCATCCACAAAAAGTGACAGCTTGGTCTCTTCATTGCCAATTTTAATACCTTCAATTTCTTTTTCTTCTCTAATTGCTAGTGCTAGTGTTTCTAGTACAATGTTAAATAATAGAGGTGTTAATGGGCATCCTTGTTTCACTCCTGATCTTATTGGGAACGCATCTAGTTTATCCCCATTGCAGATGATGTTTGCTGATGGTTTGAGAAAAATACTGTTTATTATTTCAAAGAAGGGCCCATCTATTCCTATACTTTCTAGTGTTTTCAACAGAAATGGGTGTTGTATTTTATCAAAGACTTTTTTTGCATCTATTGAGATAATCATGTGATTTTTGTCGGTTTGCTTGTTAATATGGTCAATTATGTGGATGGTTTTCATAATATTGAACCATCCTTGCATCCCTGGTATAAATCCTACTTGATCATAGTGAATGACCCTCCTGATCACTTGCTGGAATCTTTTTGCTAGTATCCTGTTTAAGAATTTTACATCTATGTTCATTAGAGAGATTGGTCTATAGTTTTCTTTTTCCATTTTTGACCTGCCTGGCTTTGGAATCAGTACCATATTTGTGTCATAAAAGGAATTTGGTAGAACTCCCTCTTTGCTTTTTATGTCAAATAGTTTGTATAGTATTGGGATTAGCTGTTCTTTGAATGTTTGATAGAATTCACTTATGAATCCATCAGGCCCTGGGGATTTTTTCTTAGGGAGTTCTTTGATGGCCTGTTGGATTTCTTTTTCTGATATGGGATTATTTAAGAATTCTACCTACATTATATTTCTATGTAGTGTGTGTATGTATATATGTGATGTTAACATGTACATCGCATTCTTACTTAACCTCATAATCACAAGTCCAAACTTTCAAAGTCCTTCCATGTCCTTAGATGTTGATTGTAGAAACTCTGTGTGTCCTTCGTCATCTGGTCAACATACCACTCTTGTCTGCTTTAACTCTTGACTGTAGTCCTGTGTTCTTCAATTCAGGAACAAACTGGAACAATCAGGAACATACTGGAACAATCAGAAACATGCATGTATATAAGGTTTTTACATGTGCATGTATGTAAGATTGAAATTTTCATTGTGCATGGAAGTAAGCTCTGAGTATGAGTGCTTGTCAGAAATCATTAATTACTCTTCACATGTGGAAGTAAGCATTACATATGTTCATCTTCATATGTGGAAGTAAGCTTTACATATGTACAGCTTCATGGGTGGGTGTAAGCATAATAGTGTAAGTTCATAGAATTTTGTTAAGAATATGAATTTGAAGTTTTCTTATCTTTTTGAAGTTTGAATTTTTCACAAGGAGATTTATTGTATGTTTATTTTAGTTATGTCTTGGAGATAGAATTTGGATAAAATGTAATTTGTTTGGTCATAGAGTTATGCATTCATTTGAGATAACCTTGTTTCTTTTCTATTACTGTGGTTGGTAGAGACTTTGTATAAAATATGTAGGGACTTTTCTTTGGAGTTAACTTTTAAATGCATTTTTTTTCCTTTTGTCTGTGTTATTGGCTGTATTTCTTTCTGGAGCTGTTTTATTTGCTTTAGGGGTGGTTTTCTGTTATCATTTTAATATGTGTAATGCTCTCTTGTCTGTAATTTCTGTTGATTCCATAGTCTTGTGTGCTTTCCTTTGTTTTCCATAGGGACTGTTATTGATTGTTGATTATTTTCCTAAGGCTACTCAACATTAGGAATGTGATGCAATTTTACATGTGAAGCATGGAACCATGGATCTCTTTGATCAACCTTTATAGATGTTGGGGTTGTCATTATGACTGATATTGGTCTTATCCATCTTGGTTCTGTAGGAGATTCTCTATTAAAGTTCTTGACATATACCTTATCTCCTGGTTTTATCATATGCAATGAAAAATCTAGTGGTATTCTTTGCACAAGCAAACCCAGTTTCCTTAGTTCCTCTATGCTACATTGTATCTGTTTTAAATATTCATGAAGTACACATTCCCCTTTTAACATGGACAAGTATGGTGGCTTTACTGTCCTACCATGCCAAAATGGCTGACCATATAGCATTTCAAATGGTGATATATGCAAGTCAGTCCTAGTTCTTATGTTGAACAAAGAAAGAGGCATAACATCTGTCCATTTTAAGTGTGTTTTTTAACAGAGTTTACCTATCTGTGTCTTTAATTCTTTGTTCATATGCTCGACCTGACCGGAACTTTGGGGCCAATAAAATGAATGATAGTTGCATTTAATCCCCAAGTTCTTGTAGATTTCTTGTAGAACTTGGGAAGAGAAATGGGACCCCTTGTCTGAATCTATGGTATTGGGAATGCCATGTCTAGGTATTATCTCTTTTAATAGAAATCTCACTACTTTTGCTATGTCATTTTTCTTGGATGGACATGCTTCAACACATCTAGTCAGTCTATCCACAATCACCAATGCATATTTGTATCCTTTGTCTTTAAGCATGTTGATATAATCAATTTGAATACAGCTTTCTGACTGACTGAAGGAAGAAGCTGGTTTCATCTCTGGGACTTGGGATAATCAAGCTGGAGGTGGCTTGCCTGATTTGAAGGCAGAAGAAGAAGAACAACAACAGTCCTTATATCTCTCTCTGACTGACTCTGTTTCATGATAGTGACTGAATTGCCATTTCTCTCAATATCCTCCAACCTAACACTCACTGTAGAGAATAGTGTTAGATTTAAAATGGTTGAGGTCTTAAACTGTAGTGATTAAAATAGTGGAAGATGTAAATTGTGATAGATATAAGAGAGGTTGAGTAAATTGTGACTGCAGAAAATATGTTTCACTACAGTGTTTTGGTTTTTAAATCAAATATAAGGTGGTCGCCAGGGAAATATTCCCAATTATTCAATATGCCCAAGTCAGCTGAGTTTTATAGAGATTTTAATTAATACAAATGTGGAATTAAAGAAAAGAGAGAAGAGAGAAAAGGAAATAAGTATGAAGGGCCTTAAGCCAACATGACCTAGACCTGAGTCTTAAGAGAGAGAGAGATCAGTCAGTCAGTCCTTTAACACTCACCACAAGGTCTGTCTAAGCAAGGATTCTAGTGACACCAGGCCAGCTCCATCTCAGCTGACTTCATCAGAGAGAGTTCCAGCCAGAGACTGTTTCAAAGGGCCTCTCTCCATAGCCTCCAGAGGGACAGAGTCCCCTCAGAGGAGCTCCAGCGAGATCTCCTTAGAGATTGTCTTCCAAGAGCTTCCCTTCTCCAGAGCCTCTCTCAAGAAATTCTTCCCAAGCGATCCTCATCAGAGATCCTCCAAAAGGATTCCTCCAAAAGGATTCCACTTCTTATATAGGAGGTTTTTCTCCTATGTCACCTCCCCTAAGTCCTTACATCTACCAATCACTGTAGACGGTTTCCAAAGGACTGCCCATCTGAATTCCTGCTAAGTCGACAAATCTCCTCAGTAAGTCTGAACCAGAAAAAATGCTGCTGTGTCGACTAATCTCCTCAGTAAGTCTGAACCAGTGAAAACACAGCTGAGTCAACTAATCTCATTAAGAGAAAACTTGCCCGACCCTTTTAGGTACCTAGCATCTCATTGTATCAATTCTAAAAAACAGGCATGGCTCAAAGAACTCCTTGCCTTATTATAAGCATGGGTCCAAGTACTTTCTTTGTTTAGCAAGGAGTTTTCTCCTCTAAAGCAGTCTTAAGTACGGGTGGAGTAGAGGTCCTCCCATAGCAAGGATTTTTCTCATCAAAATGGGGAATGTTCCCAGTCCAATGGGGAAATTTTTAACATTCACAAGTCTGAGAAATTTCAAGGTTTACAATAGGGATATCCCACCCCTCTTACCTTATCCTTCACCTTTGTCCTGCCTTCCTTTACCTTAGCCTTATATTTCTTTGCCTTTCTCTCTTTCTATTTGGGTGCACTATCTGTCTGGCCATTGCTTTTGTCCTTCATCTGGTCTAGCCCTTTAGCTTTGATAAATTCCTCAAACATGTTCTTAATAACATTTTCCAAGTTAGTATCTACCACCATTATCTTTGCTGCCTTTGAGGGAATTACAAATCTATAGATATTCTTCAAATAGGTCAGAGTCTGTAAAGTTGCCATAGAAATGATGTAAACTTGAGTCAAAATCTGCCATAGTATAGTTTCAGTCTGAAATGGTAACTGGAGTATGAGCATGGTGGTGTTGCCAAGGTAATCCAGAGAATCAAAAATCATGCTGGTCATTTTGCTATAGAGGATGTTATAGACCCAAAATCCAGTAATGGATGCAAGCACAACACCTCCACAGACACTTGTTTAAACATTTTTTCTGCTGTTTCTTAGGGATTGTAAAATTCAGTCTTTTAGGGGTACAAATCTGTAATAGATGATATTTGGAAGGTATATTTTATGGTTATTAGATAACTAATGGATCCAGTAATTATTTTCTTTTGCCTACCCTCCTCCCTCTATGCCTCCCATTTTCCTCCCTCTTCAGAAGCCTTTCAGCTTCCCCTACCCCCTTCTTCAGTCTCCCTCAAGTCACTCAGTGTGAGTTGTGAGGTTTCAACAAAATAGTTCTTAATCTTATTTATCAAACAAGGGGTTTATTTATTCTTTATTTCATAAAGAAGCTTTATGAAGAGGTAGATGAAGAAGGGGATGTGTGGGACACAAGTGAGAAAATTGAATACCTGAAACCATGACAATCAAAATCTTACCAATATTATGATGATGAGATGTTCTTTGGGCACAGAACAAGTTGTATACCATTAGAAGAACTTTATGCAAGATTAGGGGTTGATAATGAAGATGATTTTATAAAGAAGTTGAATTACATGGCTTGTACACATACGGGTTTTGAATAGGAAGTAGGATATCAAGGAACATAATAGAGAACTGGAGGAGGAGAGATAGATATACAACTTCACATCTATTCTCTAACTTCATATCTATTCTCTAACTTCAAAAAATGACAAATGCCATTCATGCAGTAAGAGTGAAACCAAGATTAGTTGGAGTTCCACAGGGTAACATACAGCACAAAACCTTATGAGAAGGAAGCCTAGTCTTAGGTAGAAAAGAAAATACTCCAGAGAAAGAACAATTAAGTAATTCAATAACAAAAAGAACACTCCTAAGCTTGTAGCAGAAAACTCCATCTTCATAACTATGACAGACACAAACACCTAGAATGCTATGGAAGCATAGATTCACATTGGATGAATTTGTTATCAAAGACTTTAACATCAAGTTATAGTTGAGAACTGAAACAGGTTATCCATATCTCTCAACCTTCACCTAAACAATCTCTACCGGGGAAAGGAAGAGAGGGAGGGTATACCATGAAGATATTACTCCATAGTTTCAGATATATCACAAGAAACAATATGATCATGTCATCAATGAAGATACATACAAATGACATCTAAAGAAAAAAAAAATCCTTAGTCACAAGAAGCAACACAAATAGCCCTAGAAGAAATCAATAATAGTCCTTGTGAATGAAAGCCTATGAATGGAAAACAAAGGAAAGCACTCATGAGAGTACATATCAACAGATAGTACAGACAAGAGAATATTGCACATGTTAAAATGATAGCCTATGCTGGAAACTATGAAAGGAAAACACTGCAAAAGCCAGTAAAACTGAGTAAAAGAAATATAGGTTTAAAAGTTTAGCAGCCATAGAAAAGTCTCTACATATTCTATACAAACTATCTGCCTACCATAGTAACAGAAAAGAAACACTGTTATCTCAAATGAATACATAACTCCATGACCAAATGAAATACATTATATCCAATTTCTATCTCCAAGACATAACTAAAGAAAGCATACAATAAATCTCCTTGTGAAAAAGTCAAACATCAAAAAGATAAGAAAACTTCAAATTCATATTCTTAACAAAATTCTAAGAACTTACACTATTATGCTTACATACACCCATGAAGATGAACATGATTAAAGCTTACTTCCATGCCTGAAGATGAACACATGTAATGCTTACTTCCATACATAAAGAATAACTGATTAATTCTGACAAGCATTCATGAAGAACTCATAGCTTACTTCTATGCACAATGAAAATTTCATTCTTACATACATGCACATGTAAAAACCTTACACACATGCATGGTCCTGATTGTTCCAGTATGTTCCTGAATTGAAGAACACAGGACTACAGTCAAGAGTGAAAGCAGACAAGAGTGGCATGCTGACCAGATGTCGAAGGACACATGGAGTTTCTACAATCAACATCAAAGGACATGGAAGGACAGTTTGGACTTGTGATCATGAGGTTATGTAAGAATGTGCCATACATGTCAATATCACATATATGCATACACACGCTACACTAAGATATAATGTAGGAAGATATCTCATGGAATGGGTAAGTATACAGCATATGCATAGTTGCAAAACACAAAAGTCACACTGATATATAAATTTCTGTGGAAAATTCAAAAAAGATATTTCTTTGTGTTTGCACAGAAATCAAGAACAATGTATATGGATGTATATATGTAAATCTGTAATAAATACAACATATGTACATATGTGAATAACTAATGTACTAACAAACTATATTAGAATAATTTATTAATGTTTTAATAACTAAATTATAGGGACAGATTAGAAAATTTGTTCAAAGTCTTAGGGAAGTAGGGACAGACATAAAACTACTTAAGTATAGAAGTTAGATTACATTATAATTGTAGGTTAGCAATTGTTAGTAATAAAAATTACAGTTACTGTCTCATCTCCTAATGTCTATAAATTCGACTAAGTATAATTTCAACAATTTATTGTTTAACAGTTTATTGTTTAAAATTGTTACATGAGTTATTATGTCAAAAACCGTGTTCATGTAAAATCCCTATTACCTAAACCATTTTCCTATATCCAAACTTAGCATAGAACTAGATAGACAGAATAGCTAAGATAAGATTAGGACTTGTTATTTTGGGAGGGTAAAGGAATATTTAAGATAGTACAGGGCTAAGAATGAGATAGTTAGAAGTATCTAAAAGGTAAGTATCAATAAAAAATGCAGGGCATATTTTTTAAGACAAAAAGGGAGGTCCTGTAGAAGAGGCATGCATTCAGCAAGACAAGAAACTGGAGATTGATCATCTGTCAGTAAAATGAAGATTCCATTTGGAATGTGACTAGGAAACAGTTGCAGGCAAGAATCAATTGCTGGACTTGGCTGAAGGTCTTTGGCTGATGGTGGTGACTGAAGGAAGAAGCTGGTTTTATCTGTGGGACTTGGGATAATCAAGTTGGAGGTGGTCTGACTGATTTGAAGGCAGAAGAAGAAGGACAATAGTCCATATACATATCTCTCTCTGACTGGCTCTGTTTCATGCTAGTGACTGAATTGCCATTTCTCTCAATATCCTCCAACCTAAACCTCACTGTAGAGAATAGGGATATCCCACCCCTCTTACTTCCATCCTCCACCCTTCTCTGTCTTCCCCAAATAAACCCATTATTTGAAAAAGAAGATTAAGAACTATTTCACTGAAACCTCATACCTCACACTGAGTGACTTGAAGGAGATTGAAGAAGGGGGGGAGGGGATGCTGAAAGGCTTCTGAAGAGGGAGGTACAAAAGGGAGGAGGGGAGGCAAAAGAAGATAACTACCTGATCCATTAGTTATCTAGTAACCATCACATATACCCACCAAATATCATCTATTACAAGAGGGAGGACACAGAGTAAGGCAAAAGACAGAAGTAGCTAGATAGTATAGAGGAGAAAGGGTTGGGTTTGGAGCCAGGAAGACTTGAGCTCAAATTCAGTTTACTAGCTCAAGCAAGTTACTTAATCTCTGCCTTGGAAGCAACTAGGTGACTCAGTGAGGAGTTAGGAAGACTTGGAACCTGGGTTCGAGCCTGAGCTTCACAAATTATTCATTATGTGACCTCAGGGCAATCACTTCCCCTCTTGGAGACTGAGTTTCCTCTGCTTCAAAATGAAGGAGTCAACCCAGATGGTCTATACTGTCCCTTCCAGCTCTAATATTCCAAGATTTGGAATACACATTGAAAGGACAGACATCTCTCTGATTTTTAGTCAACAAGCACTGCCTACAATTGTATCTGGTACTGACTGGGTGAGCCTCTGGGGCGACCCAAAGGCAAAAATGAAACAGTCCCTGCCATTGGGGAGCTTATACTCTGTTGGAGGAGAAAACAAGTACACCTATGGGTATATATGAAATAAACAGTAGGGCATTTCTGAGGAGCCCTAATATTTAGGGGGATCAAAAAAGGCTTCCTGTGGAAGCTCATGCTTGAACTGAAGGGAGGTAGGGAATCTAAGCAATGGAGGTGGGAAGCATTCCAAGCTTGGGGGATGACCTGGGCAAAGGCATAGAGGTGGGAAATGGAGCATCATGTATGAAGAATGAGTTAGAAGGTCAGTTAGATTGGACAGTGAAGGAGAACAATATTTAATAAAACAAAAAAAAATAGGTTGGGGTCAATGGGAAGAGTGAATCTGTTATCCTCAATGTATCTAGTAGGATGCCCTCTGGGTAGGATCAATGCCTCCCTGAGGGATGGATATAAACTCATTTCTTTGTAGAACAGTTTAAATTAAGGAGCTCTCCAGACCTGGAAGTCTTAGTGGAAGAATTCAGGGTCTATGATGGAAGAGCTGGGTTCCAACTTAAGCAAAAGCAGTCAAGGAATAGACAGTTGTTCATTGTACCACTCTCCACTGGACTCAGGACCCAGGACAGAGCTTTTGTCAGCAGAGGGCAGAGGTACAACAACACTATTAGACTGGGCATGCGCATTAAAGACACCTGGGCAAACAGATTCTCCTCCAGACCCTGGGGCAAAGACCAATGAGCATGTTGGGTTCCAGGCTCCCAAGACCACTGACTTAATAATGACAGGAAATGGGGGAAACTCAGGAGGTGTTCTCAAAAATACAGCTATCTCGTGATATAAAAAGAGTGAGCATTTGCTATTTGCAAAAATAAAATTAAAACTAGATAATATAATAAGTCTGTAGAGTTACATGATCTGGTTGTTGTTTTTATCTCTACATAACATTTTTGCCCTTGATTTCTTTTTTCTTTTTCCTGAACTCTTTGCCAGTTGGGAATGGTAAATTCCATGTTCCAATTAAAATGCCATAGAAGCGAAAAATTGCAAATATACCCTGTGATGCCGCATAGTGTAGGGGAAAATGACCATAAGAACATTGTTGCTGTTTAAAAATTGTATTTTTGTGGAAATGGATTTTGAGGACAATATATGTATAACACAGTGGAATTGCTTGTCAACTCCAGGTTGGGGGAGGGAAGAAGGAGGGAAATAAGAATCATGTAACCTTGGGGAAAAAGAAATAAAAGTTGTATTTTTCATCTTAGATAAGTGTGGCTAATTAAAATGTTTGTCAGTTATCTTAAAAAAAAATACAACTATCACCATGTCATGGAGTGATCATTCCTAAGCCCTCCATGTTCTTTATGCCCAAGATCCAGAGCAGTCTCCTCCTTCTTCTCCTTCTCCTCTTTCTTTTTCTCCTCTTTCTCCTTCTCCTTCTCCTCCTCTTCTCCCCCTCTCTCCATCCCTCCCCTGGATCTTTGGGATGCAGACCATACTTCAGGAAAGGATTCTGGATTCATTGTCAATGAATTTAGGCTCCAATTTCAGCTTTACCATTTACTACTACCCTGTGACCTTGGGCAAGTCACTCAATCTTTCAGGATTCAGGTTCCTTGTCTCTAAAATGAAGAAGTTAAACTAGAGCCCTTCCAACTCTTATGTCTATAAACTATGACCCAGCTCCCTCTCTCTCCCTCTTCTTTCTCTTCTTTCCATTCTCTCTCAATTCTTCTCCCCTTCCCATTCTTTTCCTTAATCCCTTATTCTCTGGAGAATAACCAACTCTAAAGATGCCACTCATGATTGGCCAGACTATGGAGTATCCCAGATGTTCTTCTAGCGCTCCTGGATTTTTTATGCTGTCCCTCGTCACTCTCAGGATGAGAGGGGTGCTGGTGCCCCTTCCTCAATAGTCCTATTGACTGAATTGTTGCTTTCCTGCCCCCACAGTCCAAATTGCTGAGTTTCTCTGATTGTGGTAACAGTGAGATATATTTTCCTGTTTACACAATGAATGTCTAATAGTCCAGAGGTTGTTAATAAAGCTCCTTTTGATACACCTTGGCTAGTGTGTTTCCAAATAGAGGAGTTGCTGTTTAGTGGAGGGATTGTATAGGGAGTGGGAACAGGCAGTTTGAAACAAGAGTTCTCTGGGACATGAGGGCTACACTCATTAGTTCCATTTTCTCTGAACTGTACATTTGTTATTGGTTCTTTTCAGGCCCTGCCTAGAGGCCTTCAATTTCTCAGCCAATGATAAGAATGGAGACTCCTTAGAACATGAGATCTTGGCTGGTGACCTCTCTTCTCTGGAGGAGGGGAGAATTCTCTGCCCTCTGTAGGACACTGGAATTGTCCTTATGCCTGGCACTTCCATTCAGGAGCCTGCATTGCCATCCTATGCCCTGGAACTATCTGCATCCATTCTTTGACTTCAGGCATCTTTAGGTGCAACCTCAGGAACCTCCTATCACTTTCTCAGAATTGTTGAAATAGATTGGACGACATCAGAGGACATGTTAGCTGTATCAGAGGATGCCAGTGGCTGTCTTTGGTTTGGCAGGAGCTCCCTCTGCTGGCTACTTGGCATGAAGGCAAGGTAAGACTTCCTCTGCCCCTAAACCTGATAATGAAGCCAATGGATCCTAGAACCAGCAGAGATGTCCCAGGTAGCAAAGAGAGAGATACTAGTAGAGAGAAACTGAAACTGAACTTTGAGTCACTAACCTGGGATTGGCTTCCTTGGTAAACCCAAAGTCCCAGGTGACAAAACTCTTGGGTTGATCTCTGACCAGTTGATCTCATACAGGTTGATCTCTGTACTCCAAGGGAAAGGCAATCTCCTCCAAGGCAAATTTCCAACACAGGAATCCCTAATCTTTCCATAAGATTAGTTTTTCCCAGAGGATGCCAGAACAAAGATACTCCTTACCAGCTCAGAGGAAAGCCAAATCAGAAGAGACAGTTAAGCCCAGTAAAACTCCCAAGATCCTCCTTTCCTTCCAGAATCCTTCTCCAGGGTTTGTGTCTAAATTCTCCTCCTTCCCTCTTAAAGACAATTCATACATTTTTCTCTGTCCCTTAGCACTTATCTTTACATTCTGCCCTCTGAGCATCTGACCAAATCTATAGATTTGTCATATGCTCATCACTATATAAATCCCCCCTTATTCTAAACCCATTCTTTCTTACTTATCTAAAAATAAAACAAATAATTCTCACTTAAAACTTAATTATCTATTCCCTCTCTATCTACTACCCTACACTAAAGAATTAGGGAAAAAGAAATTACAATAAGCAATTACATAAAGGAAAACAAATACAAAAGTTGCGACAACAACATTCAGAATGCAACAAAATATAACAAGAACATCAAAAATTGCAAAATGCCAGGTGCAAACAGTTCCAAAACAAAATAACAATCTTTCACTGTAACATTAATGTATCCAAAAATCTTAAAGCAACCTGTCAAACATTGGAACTATCTTATTCTAACAAAATCCTGTCCTTGGAACCTTTAACTATGCACACAGTTTAATTTCTGTACAAATTTACAAATATATACAGATTATAAAAATGTAACTTTTGCACTTGTGCAACTATTCACACTCAAATACACATAAATATACAGGAATATACAACAATATACAAGATCTATACAAAATTTACAATACATACATATTTACACACATATTTACACCCTCACCCTACATTAAACTATGATACAAATTCTATATACAAAATATATTACAAAAAATAAACAAAGTATGTTACAGATATGTACATGTTTGTGTTAGAAAATCTCCTTCCTCTAATGATACTAAAAAACAGAAACAAAAAATCTATATAATCTTATATGTGTCCTGATATCACCTGAGTGAAATGTCCCAAATACATTTCATCCAGGTAAGACCTCATAATCTAATGTGAACATATTTTGATTAATGTGTCCTAAATGTATATGTTGGATGCAAGTATACTCACCAGATCTTCAGATACTCCTCTTCTGTTATTGCCTGTTGTTTCCTCTTCTGTTTGTTCCTCCATCTGCATTATAATATGTACTGATGCATGTATCTATAGTGAATATATGTTGTGTGCAACATGATACAAAACTTTACAAATCAAATATATATCAGTCTATTATCCTTATCTATTGTAGTCCTTGAGTAAAAGTCTATTTATCCTGTCAGTGTCTGGTCTGCTATATTCTCTCTGTGATTCTGCTATGATGTCTTCTATCTTTAGTCCTCTCCATCTGATCCATTGTCCTCTTCTCTGATCTTTTTGCCTACAAACATGTTGCCTGATGATAATCTCTCCTCCATCTCCATCTCCATCTCCATCTCCATCTTCTTCTTCTTCTTCTTCTTCTTCTTCTTCTTCTTCTTCTTCTTCTTCTTCTTCTTCTTCTTCTTCTTCTTCTTCTTCTTCTTCTTCTTCTTCTTCTTCTTCTTCTTCTTCTTCTTCTTCTTCTTCTTCTTCTCCATCTTCTTCTTCTTCTTCTTCTTCTTCTTCTTCTTCTTCTTCTTCTTCTTCTTCTTCTTCTTCTTCTTCTTCTTCTTCTTCTTCTTCTTCTTCTTCTTCTTCTTCTTCTTCTTCTTCTTCTTCTTCTTCTTCTTCTCCATCTTCTTCTTCTTCTTCTTCTTCTTCTTCTTCTTCTTCTTCTTCTTCTTCTTCTTCTTCTTCTTCTTCTTCTTCTTCTTCTTCTCCATCTTCTTCTTCTTCTTCTCCATCTTCTTCTTCTTCCTCTTCTTCTTCCTCTTCTTCTTCTTCCTCTTCTTCTTCTTCTTCCTCTTCTTCTTCTTCTTCCTCTTCTTCTTCCTCCTCTTCTTCTTCTTCCTCCTCTTCTTCTTCTTCTTCCTCCTCCTCCTCCTCTTCTTCTTCCTCCTCCTCCTCTTCTTCCTCCTCCTCCTCCTCCTCTCCTTCTTCCTCCTCCTCTTCTTCTTCTTCTTCTTCTTCTTCTTCTTCTTCTTCTTCTTCTTCTTCTTCTTCTTCTTCTTCTTCTTCTTCTTCTTCTTCTTCTTCTTCTTCTTCTTCTTCTTCTTCTTCTTCTTCTTCCTCTTCTTCTTCTTCCTCCTCTTCTTCTTCTTCTTCCTCCTCCTCCTCTTCTTCCTCTTCCTCTTTCTCTTTCTCTTCTTCTTCTTCTTCTTCTTCCTCCTCCTCCTCCTCCTCTTCCTTCCTTCCTTCCTTCCTTCCTTCCTTCCTTCCTTCCTTCCTTCCTTCCTTCCTTCCTTCCTTCCTTCCTTCCTTCCTTCCTTCCTTCCTTTTTTAACATGCAAGCAATGGAACCACGACTCTTTTTTAAAAAAACTTTTATTGTGGAAGGTGAATGGACCAACCCATGATTGTTCTGTTTCTGAAGTTTTATTAAAATTCTTTATATAAAATGAGTCACCTGGCTTGATATTATGTAATGAATAAGTCAGAGGACCACTCTGAACTAAAAGTCTCATATCTTACAGTTCTCTAAATCTGTCTTGTAAAGGCACTTATATAGGATGCTATCTGGATGTCACCCCCTAACATCTCTGTAAAAATAGTTTTACAACTTTTGGCTTGTAAAGGTGGATGACCATACAGCATTTCAAATGGTGAAACATGGATATCAGCCTTGCTCTTGTATGGATATAGAATAACACTAGGAGTAAGATGTCTGGCCATTTCATATGTGTTTCACTACAAAGTTTCCCCGTCATAGTCTTTATTTCTCTATTCTTTCTACTTGACCTAGACTTTGTGGATGGTATGGGACATGAAACTTTGCTGAGATTCCCAAGTTCTTATATACTTGTTTTAGAACACTATCTGTGAAATGGGATTCTTTGTCTGAGTCAGTCTTAACTGGCATTCCAAATCTTGGAACAAACTTCTTCAGCAAGATCTTGACTACAGATGCCGAAGTGTTCCTAGCAGATGGAAATGCTTCTGGTCATCTTGTCAATTTATCCACCAATACCAAACAATACTTTGTGAAGATGGGATTAACTCTCTCCTGCCTGTTTTTAGATTTAATCACCAAAAGCGTATACACCCCACTTATCCTTAAGTGGGGGAGGTCTGTGACCCACATGTACAAAAGTGGATGACAAATCAGAACCCACTTATTTCCCCCTGGGAAGTCCTAAGAAAATGTATAGACTATAATTGGTCCACATAAAGTAGAGGAAGACACAGGAAGTGATACAAAGAAGCATCTTTAAAAGGAGTTACAACTTTCTGTGAAGGAGTTCTTCAGAGTTCTGAGTTGGAGGTTGATGAAGAATCTACTTCATGGGCCTGAGACCCTGGACTTGGTGATACTGGCAGAATGATAGTAATGTAGGACCAGGGAAAAATAAGGATGCAAGAGTAAATGGGGAGGTGGAAGGTGATGGACAGGAACTAGTGATATAGTTTCCTGATCCTTCTGTGCTAGTTTCTATTATACAAACACATTCTCCACCAAATAGTACAGAACGTCATGTTACTCTGAAAGTGGGGGAGCAGATTTATGATTGCCTGGTTGACATAGGGGCTTCTAAATCTGTTCTAAATCTGCAAACATCCCCAGAAGATTGTAAGGCTATAAGAACTATGGAGGTGGTAAGAGTAACTGGGAGATCACAAAGGGTAAAGAAATTGCAACCCAAATGGTATCATTAGGTCCTTTATCTATGGAACACTCTTTCTTGCTAATGTCCAACTCACCAATGAATTTACTTGGGAGAGATCTTTTATGTAAATTAAGAGCACCTATTCAATGTATACCAACAAGGAACATATCTTTAGAACTTTCTGAAAGAGCTCTGCATCTTTTCCCAATGTTATTTATTGATACAGTTGAGGCAGAAGGAGAAAGAGGGAGAGTGTAATCCTATACCTACTGATATACCAGAACAGGTATGGGCTTCTCACTCTACAGATATTGGTCTATTAAAATCTGCAACTCCAGTTAGAGTAAAGACCAAAGGAGGTCCTCCACCTTGCATAGCACAATATCCCTTAAGTAAAGTGACAGTAGCTGATATCACTCCTATCACAGAATCATTATTGAAACAAGGCATTATAGTCCCATATATTTCAGAGTTCAATACACCTATACTCCCAATAAAGAAACCAAAATTCAATGAAAATGGATGACCTTGTTACAGATTTGTCCAAGATTTAAGTACTATAAATGATTATGTGGTGAAATCTGTTTTAGCAGAGTAATTTTGTCCTGAAAGGCAGCCTTCAATTTCTTAGGGGTGTCAGTAAATAAATCAATCCAAATATCAATGTAGGAGATCTAATCAGGGTGGCCTAGTGTCCCATACCCCTTTCTCTGGACCATGAAGGCCATGGAGAGATCTGCAGTCCCCTCTAGGGGCCATTCAGCCCTGAATGTGGGCCACTCCAACTCACACAAGGTATGGAGCATGCCAAGGGAGACTTGAATTCCATAATCAGCTGCTGCCTTTTTTAAACAGCTGAAAATTCCTAAGAATACATGTTAGTGGATTCTGAGAGTCTGATGATGAAGACTGATCCATTGTAGCAAATCACACAAAGACAATGACCCAACAGAAATCCACAAGACACACATTTAATTACACACTCATACACCTAAGCCTGATGACTCCCTGAAGTTCCAAGAGATGTTTCAACTTGGAACCGAGCTATAGGCTTAATGCTGTGTCTGGCAGTCCACCAGCCTCTACTGGATCCAGATTTTCAGAACAGCACCCTAGGGCAAACAGAACTCCAGGGCAAACAGAGCCTTGGAGAAAACCAGAATTCTAGAATAAACCAGACTTCCTGGGCAAAACAGACCAGACCTCTGGAGTAGAACAGACCTTATTTTCAGAATAGATGGTTCCAATACCTATTAAAATTTGTCTAAGATCTCAAACACCAGAACCAGAGCAGGCTCTGGAGAAGGCACCATTCACTTCTCAGATTTCTGACCCAGGCCCTTGTGGGCTATGGGAAATGCATACTCTCTGTGGCCACATTCAGAAACACCCCCAAAGGGGATAGGGGTTCATGGCTCCTTCATGGCTCCAGCCTAGCAAAGGCTGCCCCAGTATGATCGGGGTTGCATCCCCAGCCATTTAGCTCTATACCCGAGCCAGAGATCTCTCACCCACACCTACACACACTCTCATGCTCACTCCCAGCAGCCCTCTCCAAAGTCCTTACCTCCTGGTCCCAGGCCTCAAGATCTCACTGGGGAGTTCCACTATGAAGCAGACACCCAGAAGCTCAAATGAATGGAACCAATATTTACTTATGGATCTATTGTTTAGTAAAAGTACCAACAGGCCACCGCAGCCTTCCTAGTGAAAACTGCACCCGACTGAAATGATAATGCAGTTTGTATAGGGTGCAAGACAAAAAGCAAAGTCAATGATCCATAGCCTTGATGGAGCAAGCAAACCACATCATCTAGGAGCTCTCTTCCTCAGTGTCTTGGGGCCCAGGACATTCCACTGGATAGCTTCTCCTAGGCTGGCTGCTTGGGAGGAAGGGAATTACTTTCTCATGGATCCTGACTCTCTGTTGTCTTGGTTCTGAGCTGATTGACCTTCACAGAAAGCTCGTGTCTGGTTTCTACTTTCCCCAGGGAAAATCAGGTTTTCTGGTCAATGACTCAGTTTACCTCCCTTCAATCCCTCCTCTTCTCGTGTGTGTGAGTCAAACCCTTGCCCCAACTTTGGTGGGCACCAGAGGGTAGTGAGGCGGCAAGGTCAAGAGTTTGACTGCCTTTAGGCGCCCTTGGACACAGGCCACAAGGCAATGAATTAAGCAAGGGCCATTAGCAGGAGGGGCATGGGGGTGGGGGGAATATCCGGGTGAGAGGCCAGAACCATGCTAAAACAGGGAGGGGCAAGAACAGAACTGCAGAGGTCTGCCTCAGAATTCACCAATGGGTTCCATGGCCTTGCTGCAAGGGTGGGGGTCAGCTCGTGTCCCCATTTACAGTGGCTTTCGGCCTCAGTGTCTGTGATGAAGTCAGCATACCTGCGTGGGGAGAGCGTGAGTGCCCCAATACCAGTGTCATAAGGAGGCTGAGAGGTCCAACAGAGGCAGCATCAGATGTTGCGGAGGGGGGGGGGGGAGGGCGGGGCTGGAATGGAAGAAGTTGAAGACTGTGGAGAGCATTTCGAGAAGGGATTGCTCTCCCGCCACCGCGTTCAGGTGCCCAGGAGTGGGACTGCAGGGGAGGCAGTTCCGGTCCAGCAATGAGGTCTCTCCTTTGCCCAACTGGCGAGGGTGGCAATTTCACAGAGGGTGGAGCTCCTCCGGGTTGGATCTAAGCGGGAGTGAAGGGGGGGAGGCTCAGGGGCGGAGCAGTGGCTGCGCTGGCAATGCAACCCCCTTCCGGACCAGGCACTTTTGTCCTGCAAAACAAGCTTTATCAGGGTGCCCTGGTTTCCCGGATATTATTCCCAGGACCTCATGAGCCACAGAGAGGTCTATGATGGAAGCCCGCCTAGGCCCCTCCTCCACAGCGTGACCTTGGGGTTCATGTGGCTCCCTGGAAGGGGTCTCTCTTCCCGGGGTGTACAGTGAGATTTACCAGGCACGTGGCAGGGTATTGGCCCTGCCGATAGACAAGCATATAAATGAACTTTAACCAACATCAGTTCCCCATTTATGCCACTGACCAGCCACCGTAAGAGCCTGCAAAATCCCTCCAGCCCGGTCCCAGGAGGTTTCATTGTCCCACCTCAATTCCCCTCTACTAGCAACAGAGTCAACTGACTCCTGGTAGTGGGAGCAAAGGAATTTTCCTGCCTATAGTTTGCCTGAGAAACTTCTACACTGGGGGAGGAGAGGGGGGCGATGGTCTCCCTCTTCTGTAGCTTCTTTATAGCTGACAGGGGGCGTAGAATCCCTGGGAGGTGGAGGGAGGGGCTGTGGCACAGGGTCTGCAGAGGTGTGCTTAGATCCCGAAGGCTTGGAGACTTGAAGGACGAGTCCAGTGACTGTTACCCTTGACCCAAAGACAGCTCAAGAAGGGGAGAGTCAGTCCCTAAGGCAGACATATAGAAATCAGGACTGGGCCAAAACCTAAAGCAACAGATATTAATATAGAGAATTCGTAGAATAGAAATTGATAGTAGGGGGGCAACTGGGTAGTTCAGTGGATTGAGAGCCAAGCATAGAGATGAGAGTTCCTGGGTTCAAATCTGGCCTCAGACACTTCCCAGTTATGTGACCCTGGGCAAGTCACTTAACCCCCATTGCCTAGCCCTTACCCCTCTTCTACCTTGGAACCCATATACAGTATTGGTTCCAAGATGGCAGGTAAAGGTTTAAAAAAAAAGATATTAATAGTAAACACTAACATTTGGGTATCTTAGCCAATAGATTTCATCTCCAGAAATCATCCTCTGACAGGAATTGATCCCTTTAGGAAATTTGATTCCGAGGTTGTTTACAGAGTTGGTGTGTGATGTTTCTGCTAAAGAATATTCTTTGCAAACCCCACATTTACAGAGCAGTGATATCCACCTGAGTAACAAGATTTCAAAGATGAATTTCTTTACCTCAGATCTTGGAAATCCAGAAAGCTTTGGGTTATTTTTCCAAACTCAAGATTCAAACTTTAATCATGGTCAATCAAGGCTGTACATACAAGCCATTTACTCCACCTAATTCTCAAAGTATGTTGCCTAACAATTTGATAATTTTCTATTATTAACCTAATGGGTTGTTGGGGGCAATGGAGACTTTAATTTTACAAGTTGCATTATGTGCTGATTATGGGAATTTGTCACAAAAGAGAAGGCAGACAGGGAAAACAGCACCTCATGTCCCAAGGGACACATAGGGAGGGGCTCCATGTATAGGCCAAAGCTGTCACTGGCTCATGCCATCATTGTCACTCAAGGATTAGCAGCCTAGATGGCCAGAAAAGGTCCAGTCCTGGTTGAGCCCTGGATTGCCTCTCTAACTATCCCAGGACATTCTCTGTCTTTTGCATACTACACCACCATTGGATCCCAGAAGCCTTCTATTTCCTTAAAAGACAAGTCTTACCCATTACAGCTCAGAGAAATTCTGCTTATCAGCAGTCCAGAAACAAATTTCCATACTCTCCAACAAAGACTGATCATTCAATTATCCTTATATATGTTGGCAATAGGGAACAGGAGTGCTGAATTGACTAGCGCCACAGTAAATATAAATCAGGGTTAGATCATCTCTGGGACGTAGGCCTTCTGAAGGACTAAGACAAGGCCATACAGGAATCTCTTCAGGGTAACTTTCCAGAGAAATTCCAGAATCATTTGTGATTTTCCAACACCACATACATTAATTTTAGAAATTATCCCTAAGTCAGGGATCCAATTATAAGAGCAGAACATCTATCTGTTCTCCTTCACCTCCCCCTCTCTCTTTACAAATCTGCATTTCAAGCTTTATTGACTCCAGAGCAAAGTCCCTGTTTCTTCCATATTCAAACACAACATACCGCTTCACCTTCTCTGAGTTGCTTTTACTATCATAAAAATAAACATTCCATTTGATATCCCTGCAAGTGCTAATCAAAAACTCCAAAGAATCCTGATTTAAAGGATGATGCCATTGAAACACTGTATCTTTAGCATAGTGCTCATCAGTTATAAATTTTAGATCATATTAGCAGTAACTCACATAAGAATCATCATTTTGGACCTGGAATGTGTAAGTTAAGATTCCATAGCTTCACTGATACATTGTGGTACAATCGAAGGTGATGGACTTCTCCATTAGGGTCAATGCAATGTCCCTGAACAATCTGCAGGGATCTAAAAAATACTACCCACAAGCAGAGGATAAACTGTGGGAGTAAAAACACCGAGGAAAAGCAACTGCTTGACTACAGGGTTGGAGGAGATAAGACTGAGGAGAGACTCTAAATGAACACCCTAATGCAAATTCCAACAACAGGGAAATGGGTTCGAGTGAAGAACACATGTGATAACCAGTGGAATCGTGCGTCAGCTATGGGAGAGGGAAAGCCGGGGGGGGGGGGGGGGGGAGGAAAAGAAAATGATCTTTGTTTCCAGTGAATAATGTATGAAAACGACCAAATAAAATAATGTTTAAAAATTAAAAAAAAAAAGATTCCATAGCTTCAAACAAGCCATTCGGTTGGACACGACTAGCAACTTTTACTTACTTGAACATCTCCTTAAAAATCTCTGAAGTATATAATTAAAATATACTCATCTTTAAGTTCTATCATACAGTGGTTGTCATCTCTTTGAAGTCATACTCATTTACTATTTTGCTATTTCAGTCTCAGAGCATCAATGTGAAACAATTATAAGCACTTCTTTCTCCTTCCTGTGTGTGAGGAAGGGGCCAATAGCTTGTAAGCATTTTACACTAAGGTTGCTTGGCTAGATTTAGGTATTGATTACTTAACAACCTTGTCTCTTATACCTCTTTAGCCAGTAAGAGCATTATAATTTAAAGTTTGTCATGTATCAAACCCTTCAGAATAAATTATTCTCAATGGATATTAGTTTGAATTCCACAACCTCCAAAACACTTTGATTAAAGTTCTTTATCAGTCTTTCAGTGTTTAAACAAACTGAAGTTTAAGGCATTACCCTCAGGCCTTTCAACCCTCTGTTTAAAGCAGAATAAAATCTCCAGTTTAGTTTCCTTTTACCTGAAAACTTTGCTTCATACCTGATTAAATTCTATTCCAATGATTCTGATTTTCCATTTGTATCTGTTTTGCACTAGAATTCACTTCTATTATTTCCTTATCCATTACTCTTATTTCCTCTGACTTCTCTTTATTGTTATTGCAAGTAAAGAAAAGTTACTATACTTAAAAAAACAAACCCTTCTTGATTTCAGGGCTGGTCAATTTTCCCTTGTTAAGGGCATATAGTTTGCATATCATTTATCCTTAACCTATTTATGTAGAAAACTTAATTCTCTTTATAGTACAAATGTATACATGTTTTGTATTAATTCATCATTACTTTCTAGCAAACTGTGTCTTAAAACATGTCAATCAATCTTTAGATCATGAATTCTCCTCCTAGGCTTCTCAAGGTAGAGAGAGAGAGATCCAACTGAAATCCCAGCCAGAATCTTCTGGTTTCTCTCAACATTCCAGACTTCCTGGGACCCCTCCTCCATTGAGGTGAGCAGATCCATAAACTCTTCAGCCTGACACTCTTCCTATAGTGCAGACCCTCTGTCATACCCCTCCATTTTCCTGTTGTTAGCGTGGTGCCAATATGCACCCACGCAACTTACCTTCTGTAAGTCTATTCTAATCTATCTACTTGTTGTTCCCACCTAACCTCCCCCTCCCCAAATAATAAATCCTACCCTAATCTGTCTATTTGCTACCTACCCTAAGCTAAAGGCTGAGTCATGGGAAGGAAGATTAGGATTATGTGTCAACAAAGTTTTTTACAATATAACAATTTCCAAATCCAAAGGTCAGCCTATTGCAATCAATATAAACTTTGGCTCTGAAGTAAAATTGAACTATCCTCTGAATTATGTAATATTAATCCCAATGTAACAATTCATAACATTTAGAAATATGTATATGTACTAACTTGTATCTAATGAAATCTGGTTTATTCTGTCCCTATGTTGCCTCTCTAGTTACAACATTCCCTTTTCCACCCTAACTTAATCTGTCCCTCTGTTAATGTTCACTCTTTCCTTTCTATCTATGTTAGTTGATTAGATAATTAGTGTACTACATATGTACATGTCTGGGTTTTGTACACATTTACATATGTTACATGTTATTAATACATATATACACATCCTCTGGTACTAGAGATGTATTTGCAAATATGCAATTTATGGGCTGTCATTATTTACGGCACAGTCCTTAATATCAATGTGAAATTTGATTTGTGTCCTAAAATATGTAGTGTTGCATGCTTATACTCATGAAATCTTCTGGACCTCCTCTTCTCATATTTGCCTGATGCTCAATCATCTTCTGCATTCTTGTACCCAGTTTTGTGTGCATGTGGATGCAATTCCCTAAATGTGATGCTAATGTGATCGGTGATTAATCTTAGGTGACTCATTTTCTGAAGTTCATTCCCCATAATGCCTTTGATTCAAAGTTCTTTCCTGTTGTTAGCGTGTCTTCCTTCCTTTGGTATTGTTTGAAATTGACACAGGTCTGGGTGTCTTCACCTTTACCGTTTACATCACCTTTACAGTTTACATACATTACAGCAGCCTTTCTGAGGATTTCTCTGCCCAGGTATGGTGTCACAGTCAAGTAATGAAGATGAGATACACCGTGCATTCAACCCATGTATGCAGGCATCACACACAGTACTCTGCCATAGTATCGTGGTTTGTTAATTATATAGGTTTTCAGATCCATACACACCATCAATTCTGTAGATATGTGACATTCTACAATTTTATTGAATATTTTCAAATCACCTAAACAACACTCTCATGATGTTACTACAACAAAGAATTCTGTGATCATTTACTAGGTTTCTACAACACTCTGTGACAGATATGATTATTGTGAATAAAGTCATTTGTAGGTTAGCAACCCTTGACCTGCTCAGAGGATCATTGTGCTTTTGGTCAGCTTTTACTATCCATCATAATTGCTTGGGAGATGAACAACAAAGCATATTCATATCTAGGTGTGAGGATTTAAAGCAGACCAGTTTGGGGGTTTTCCTCAATTTACAAGTTCTGTTTTTCTTGTATTACTTCAAAGTGCTTCGCAATGTTGCTTGGCTTCTGTTCCAACAAATTCATTGGAGTGTGGTAACTGTAGGAGAAAATTCACTATAGTACTCAAGCTTTTGGCCGGTGTTTATTGTAGGGCCTTAGAGCATGTCTTATGCTTGAGAAAGGAGGGGTCATAGGCAGTAATCTTTGGGCTTTAATTCTGCAACTGCAATCTTTTTGGGGGTAATAACCTAGGGGGTTTAAAGTAGGGTATATGTTTATTGGTCCTAAAAGTACTTGCCCTCATATTATTTCTCTTGTATTGGAGAGAGAAGTCACAGAGGTGGATTAGCAGGGGGCCCTCGTTCTGAGGTCTGTTTTGATAACCTTCCTTCCTTGGATTGTGACCTTGTCAACCAGTCAGGGTATAATGGCCTCCAGCAATACTTGACTCTTGTTTCCCCTTGATAGGTGACTCAGGTATCCGGAACTACAGGATCATACATGTGTAAGATTAATGTGTGCATGAATGTAAGAGTGGATTTCCATTGGGTATGTGCAAGTGCGATTTTTTCTGTAATGAATGTAGGTGTCTTTCTTTTTTTTTTTAAACATTATTTTATTTGGTCATTTCCAAACATTATTCATTGGAAACAAAAATCGTTTTCTTTTCCTCCCCCCCCTCCCATAGTCGACACATGATTCCGCTGGGTATCACATGTGTTCTTGACTCGAACCCATCTCCGTGTTGTTGGTATTTGCATTAGAGTGTTCATTTAGAGTCTCTCCTTAGTCATATCCCCTCCATCCCTGTAGTCAAGCAATTGCTTTTCTTTGGTGTTTTTACTCCCACAGTTTGTCCTCTGCTTGTGGATAGTGTTTAAATTCTTGTAGATTCCTCCAGATTGTTCAGAGACATTGCATTGACACTACTGGAGAAGTTTATTATGTACGATTGTATCACAGTGTATCAGTCTCTGTGTACAATGTTTTCCTGGTTCTGCTCCTTTCGCTCTGCATCACTTCCTGGAGGTCGTTCCAGACTCCATGGAATTCCTTCACTTTATTATTCCTTTTAGCACAATAGTATTCCATCACCAACAGATACACAATTTGCTCAGCCATTCCCCAATTGAAGGGCATCCCCTCATTTTCCAGTTTTTGGCCACCACAAAGAGCGCAGCTATGAATATTCTTGTACAAGTCTTTTTCCTTATGATCTCTTTGGGGTACAAACCCAGCAGTGCTATGGCTGGATCAAAGGGCAGACAGTCTTTTATCACCCTTTGGGCATAGTTCCAAATTGCTTTCCAGAATGGTTGGATCAATTCACAACTCCACCAGCAAGGAAGTGTGGCCGCTGTGGGGCTCTGGCTGCCGGAGAAACTTTAGAGGGCAGAAGTGGGATCACTGGATCTCAATGACTATCGAGGTAAGACTTGGGAGAATCAGTTAAAGGAAGGACCAAGAAGAAGAGATTTGGGCAGTGAGGGGTTCTCTACGGTTTTAGAAATAACTTCAGTGCTTTCAGGTTATTGTTTCAGCACTGTAGCTCTGGAGCAGGGAGGGACTTCGGGGATGGTCTTTTTTAACTCCTCCAATTTGCAGATGAGGAAACTGAGGCACAGGATACTACAAGCATAAGAAGCAGGATCTGAACCCAAGGCCCCAGATTCAAGCAGTCCCTAGAGAGGATGTCATTTCCAAAGTCTGGCTTGGAAGCCTAGAACTGAAATGTGCCCTGAGCTGGGGAGATTTAAAAATGTCATACAGCAACTTATGTGAAATATGAAAGTGTGTTTGTTTACTATTGTAATTAATTGGGCTATTGAGAATTTTGGGGATTTTGGTAACTACATATTTGTACTACTGTATTTTTAAAAATGAAAAATTGTTAACCTTGTTCAATTCATTTGCCTTCTACTCACAGTGATCATGGCCAGATATTAAGAGGAAATGGATCTCATTTTTTGTGAGAAAGCCTTGCATTCTATATTTTCTTAGCTGACACAGAGTGTCAATGATTATAAGCTATATTTTTGAATTTTTTAAAGCTCTTTTATTATTATATTTTTCTTGCATGTGCAATATTCCTTTTCAGTTTTTTTATTATTTTTTTCTCTCCTTTTATATTTGAAGCACATGTCACCAGCATTAAGATTTTCTTTAACTTTTTGACTTTTCAGTGCTACAAGTTTGAAAGACATTTGCTAATGCATGCCCCAAAAGGCTTGTGACTATAAAAATGATGCCACTAATTATTTAAGAAATTATGGAACTTTGCTTAATGATTCTGTCTGATTCCAGGACAAGAGATACACACAAGAGCCATTTCATAGGGCCAAAGAAAAGCCAACCCAGGATGAATTGATGCACTTCTAGGCCAATACAAAGGTCTTGAACCTAGTGTGAAGACTCGAGGTTACTGTGTTTAACATTGTTAGACATAGGCTTTCCTTGTGTCCACACTCACTCTGAAGATACTCACAGATGACTATCCCCGAAACCTTGGCTCATATAATCTGGTCCCCTTTTCTGCCTCTCATAGTGTGGTACCTTTCTGTAGTCCTGGCTACTGATTGGGTAAATGCATCATTGCTAGATCATTTTGATTGGGCCCTGATTCAAGGACCTGTTATAGATTTATTTTTCTTTTACTTGGAATTTTTACACATGAGACTTTGATAGTCTATATTTTCATCCAGAAATTTTTCTTTTCTTTTTGATTTTTCTGATGTCTTTTTAATATCTCTTGCCAATTGATTCATATACCTCATACCTCAGACATGCATCCTTAAGTGATCCTTTTTTTTTAAATCACCCTCTTAACAGGGGGAATGTTAAAAAATATCATTATTTAAATTGCAAAGTTTAAATTCCTTTTGAGAAGAATTTTAGGTAAAGAAAGATGTTACCTCTCTGAATCCAGAACTGAACTGTTGGAGAAGCCACCATGAAGAAGCCTCCAGACAACAAGTTGCACAAAATTGAACTTTGGGTGTGGTTGATTGAACATTTATTTGTATCTGTACTTTCATGCCAAAGGGGACTGCCCCCTAACTTGCTTTTTGTCAATGTGTTCAGCAATTATTGGGTTTGTTTGTTTTTTTCTCTTATCATCAAATTATTGTAATCTTTAAATTGATTATGTTTTCATGATCCTTTGGGAAAAAAATTAATTTTTTTGCAAACGATCAAACGGAGGAATGTAAAAAATAGACGCGAATACAGGACTACAATCCCCACAAGCCTTTGCTCCACTTCCCCAAAATGCTTTGTAATTTCATGGGAATTCTGAGGTGGGCCGAGATCGAGGAAGGATTTAAGCTGGTGGCAAAGGTTTTTTTAGTCTCTTGGACTTCCGTTTGGGGCAGATGTGGCTCTTTCCATAATGTAGGTGAGGTTGTGTCTAGGCCTCTCTGTGGCCTGGACACGTGTTTTCTTATCCTATATTTTCTTTAATCCTTAACTTTTAATAAATCTCTAAAAAATATAATACTCCTTGCAGAGAGAAACTAATTTTTACCTGCCTCAGTCTCCCAATATTCCCTAATTTTAATCTTTACAGCTGTGGATGAGAAAGGATACTGGATTTTGAAATATTACAATAGGATTGAAGGGGTTTTAGGGAAGAAACATAGAGGGAACATATAAATATTTTGATTTTATTAAAACAAGGAAGGGGAAGGTAAAAAGGGAAAGAAGGGAAGAGGAGAGATCTTAATTATTTTACCCTCCAAATTATAAGTTATCAGACTACAACTGTCTTATTTCTAAGTGCATTAAAGGCAAAATCTTTAGGGATTAGTAATCCTACAACAGTCTTGGTGGGCAAAATCCAAAAATCCCAAGAGAAATATCCAAAGGAGGTCTGTTCTATCTGTCCAGCAGAAGAATGAAGACTGCCTTCTTCTCCACAGCCAAAGATATTCCCAGGCTTGTAATTTGAATGATGGTTCTCAAGCTGCTCCAGGAAAATACTCCTCTTCCTTCATCCAGGTCCAAAGAAATTGCCAGTTGCTTAACTGTTTCTCTGGGATTCTATTCCACCAGCTCCAGGGAAAATTCTAATCCCATGTCCTGTCAATCACTCTTATTTCCTAAGTCTTATTTCCTATTTTAACAATTTGGAAGTCTGGAGAAGGGGGAGGAGTCTTCCTTGCTGGGGGATCAGGCAGGCAACCTCCCTTCCTTGGCCTCCCCTAAAATGAGGCAGCAGGGCCCCTTCAGGTCCCAGAGGCTGGGATGGTGTGCTCGCTTCTTAGGGCTCTGCCAGATGGGTTTAGAAGTCACCACTAGGGGGAATCAAATCCCTGCTGTGGACCAGACAGATGTTCCCTAGACATAATGGATTTAACATTAATAATAGTCTAACAGCTGGAGCTGGAGAGCAGCTGGGTGGTGCAGTAGTTAGAACCCTAGGACTGGAGTCAGGAAGACTTATCTTTCTGAGTTCAAATCTGGCTTCAGATACTAACCAGCTCTGTGGTCTTTGTCTTTTCCTCAGTTTCCTCATCTGTCAAATGAGCTGGAGAAGGAAATGGCCAACCACTCCAGTGTCTTTGCCAAGCAAACCCCAAATGGGGTCATGAAGAGTCACACAGACTGGACAACAACCATAACAAGGGCACCATTTTGTCCAAACCCCTTTGGGGTGCTCCCCCACCCCCACCCCAATTTTACAGGAGAAGACTGAGGTCCTTTGTAAAGTGACTATTGCAAGGTCAATGACCCTGGGAACTCTGAAACTTGGGTCACACATTTTTGCCCTAAAATAAATGTTAAATTTTACCAGTTTCCCACCACCACCAGCATCACCTACATTTCCTGTTATGTCCTTTCCTTCTCCTCTCTCACTGCACTGTCCCTTAGAACAAAGGATAAAGAGAAAGGAGTAAAAAATTCACCAAACTAAGCCAACACACTGAACAACCACGAGAGTATGTGGAGCCACATACCCAGAGTTCCTCACTCTGCCAAGAAGTGGGTCAGGAGGGCAATTCTGCCTTGGACTCAGTTCAGTATCACCAGCAAATTCTAAAGTTCTGAGCACCCCTGAGTTGTGGCTCCCCTTTTCTGGGGAAAAAAAAAGAAGAGGAGAGAAAAAATGGGAGAGGGTGGGGAAGGGAGTCAGGAATCTTGAGTTCCAGTCTTGCCCTCCTCCAAGCAAGGCATTTTACTTGTTTGGGTCCAATTCCTCATTTCTAAAATGAGGATAATACCTCCTCCTCTGCCCACTAGAAAGGGGCCATATGAGGACCATCTCACTGAATAGTACTGTTGTTGCTCAGTCATGTCTGACTCTGTGATCCCCATGGACCATAGAACACCAGGGCCTTTTATCTTCCACTATCTTCCAAAGTCTGTCCAAGCTGGGGTTCTTGTTTCCATGACACTGTTTATCCATCTCATCCTCCACTGTCTCCTTTGCCTTTTGCCTTCAATCTTTCCCAACCTCAGGGGCTTTTCCAGTGAGTCCTGTCTTCTCATTAGGTGGCCAAAGTATTTAAGGCTCAGCTTCAGTATTTGACCTCCCAGTAAATAAGCTGCATTATTATTTGCTTAAGGATCAATTGACTTGGTCTCCTTAATGTCCAAGGGACTCTCACAAGTCTTCTCGAGCACCACGATTCAACAGTTGATTCTGCAATGCTCGGCTTTCCTCAGCGTCCAGCTCTCACAGCCATACATTGCTGCTGGAAAAACGAAAGTTTGACTCTATGGACCTTTGTTGGAAAGGTGACGTTTCCCACTTTTATTATGTTGTCCAGACTTGTTACAGTTTTCCTTTCAAGGAGCAAAGTGTCCTTTAATTTGATGGCTGCTGACACCATCTACAGTGAACTCTGAAACGAGAATATAAAGTCTGACAGTGCTTCACTTCGCCCTCTATTTACCAGTAAGTGATGATAGTTTGTTTTTGATGTGAAGCCTTAAGCCAGTGTTTACATTTCTTCTTTCACTCTCATCAAAAGGTTATTCTCTTTCTACCATCATAGTAGTATCTTCAGAATATCTGAGATTGTTGATATTTCTCTTAGTAATAATTCTGGCTTTGAATTCATCCTGCCTGGACTTGATGTACTCTGCATATAATTTAAATAAATAAGGTGACAATATAAAGCTTTGCTGTACTTCTTTTGCAATCTTTAACCAATCATTTCTTCCATATTTACTTCCCTCTATTGCTTCTTAGCCCACATAGAAACTCCTTAGGAGACAAATGAGATGATCTTGTACTACCATCTTTTTGAAAATTTGCCACATTTTTTGTGATCCACACAGAAAAGGCTTTAGTGTAGTCAGTGAAGCAGAAGTAAATGGTTTTGTTTTTTAATTCTCTTGCTTTCTCCATAATCCAACAAACATTGGAAATTTAGTCTCAAGTTCCTCTACCTCTTCAAAAACCAATCTTCTCAGGGAGTTGGGGGGAGTGGGAGTGGGAATAGAAGATGTCACCAAGAGAAACTTGAAGGAAAGAGAAAAATAGGATAATTTAAACCACATAAAGATGTGCATAGGCGGGGGAGGGGAAGAATACTATTATAAGAAGGAGAAGAAGAGAGTGGTGATAGGAAATACTTAAACCTTACTTTCAGTGGAATCAATTCTGAGAGGGAAGAGTAGCTAGATCCACTGGGGTATAGAATTCTGTCTTACCCTACAGGGAAGTTGAGAGGGAAAAACCAAGAGGGGAAGAGTGATGGAGACTATCAAAAGGGAGGGAAAGGAAGGGGGAGGAAATTTAATAGACCTTAAAGAAAAATAAGAGGGGAGGGGGTGGGAAGGAAAGGAAAGTAAGAGTGGGGAATAGGGCAACTGATTAAAAATATAACACTGGTGTAGAAGGAAATAGTGAAACAAGAAAGGGCAAGACTAGGGGAGGAATTCAAAATGATGGAGAATATACAGGTAGCAATCATAGCTCTGAATCTGAATGGGATGAACTCACCCATAAAATGGAAGGAAATACCATAGTGTATTAGAAACCAAAATCCTACCATCTGTTGTCTACAAGAAACACACATGAGATATATAGGGTAAAGGTAAGAGACTAGACCAAAATTTATTGGGCATCAATTAAGAAAAAGAAGGCAGGAGTCACAATCATGATATCTGACAAAGCCAAAGTAATGTTAAAATTAATTGTGGGTTGGACTTGAATATATTATTAATTGAGTGGTCACCAGGGATTTACTTTCTAAATCCCAAAAAGAATTACTAAAGTAAATGGAATTTATGGTAGTTTATTTATAATATTTACAATAGAAGGAAGATATTAAGGAATGAGAGAGAGAGAGAGAGAGAGAGAGAGAGAGAGAGAGAGAGAGAGAGAGAGAGAGAGAGAGAGAGAGAGAAACCTCTGGCTTCTTCTGATACCAGTTAGAATCTCTAAGCTCCATCCAGAGGAAGAGAGTCTCAAGATGGGCCTTACCTGGAGTCTTCATGCCTCCAAAAAGGTGGAGTCACTAAGTCAGCTCTTCACTCACCAACAGTGACAGTCTAAAAGAAGTTTGGGTGTTGGTTTTCCAGTCGCTCCTCCATCCTTCACTCCAAGATCAGGTGACTAACTCTCTTCAGTCTTTTTTTTTCTACTTAAAGACCTTTTTCTCTTGTGTCACCTCCCCTAAATTTTCATGTCTACCAATTATAGCAGATGCTTGTCTCCAGGACTGCCCATTCTTTAGTTCTCACCTTCTTTGCTTAGATTTTCTCCAGGACTATCCATTCTTTAGTTCTCACCTTCTCTGGTTAGATTATATCTTTTGGGGTTACTTAACACCTCTTTTGGTAAGTTCACCTTTTGTAGTTCTTTAACACCTTTTTGTGGTTAATTCATCTTTTGTAGTTACTTAACACCTTTTTGTAGTTATCTAAAAGTAGATTGTAGCTTACAATTCTCACTTTACTATAAAGGAAGAACTAAGTACCTTCATTGTTACAAACAGGAGATTACAATTTTATCTTCACAAGAAAGAGCTAAGTATATTCATTGTTATAATCAGAAGATAGCTAAATCCAATCATCATAGTAAAAATAGATCTGATTAAAAGAGATAGATAAGGTAATTACATCAAAGAACTCCCTAAGAAAAAATCACCAGAGCTAGATGAATTCATAAGTGAATTCTATCAAACATTTAAAGAACAACTAATCCCAATACTACACAAACTATTTGACAAAATAAGCAAAGAAGGAGTTTTACCAAATTCCTTTCATGACACTATAGTAAGCAAAGACTCCTGGCTACAAAATGATTGCCAAAATGATTGACAGGGACATGTGACACAGGAATCACATGAGAGCCTGGGTCAATATTCTAAGATCCCAACTGAAACCAGACTTCTGGGAGAAGTTTGGAGGTAGCTGTGATTTCCATAATTCTATAAGTTTTCTGGCCCTTTTTGGAGATACCAGCTTGTGAGGAAAAAAACCTGCTTGAACTGACTGCAGGCAGCTAGGCAGAAGACCAAAGACCCACTGACAAAAGCTTCTGGGAAAATTTGAAAACAATATGGAAGAGATTAGGTCGAGATCAACATCTCACACCCTATAATAAGATAAATTCAGAATGGGTAAATGACTTAAATATAAAGAAGGAAACTATAAGTAAATTAAGTGAACATAGAATACTATATCTGCCAGGTCTATGTGAAAGAAAAGAATTTAAGACCAAGCAAGAAATAGAGAATATCACAAAATGTAAAATGAATAATCTTGATTACATTAAATTAAAAGTTTTTGTACAAACAAAACTAATGCAACCAAAATTAGAAGGGAAGCAACAAATTGGGGGGAAATCTTTATAATAAAAAATCTCTGACAAAGGTCTAATTTCTCAAATATGTAAGGAACTAAATCAGTTGTACAAAAATATCAAGCCATTTCCCCATTGAGCAATGGGCAAAGGACACAAATAGGCAGTTTTCAGATAAAGAAATAAAAACTATCAATAAGTACATAAAAAGTATTCTAAATCTCTTTTAATTAGAGAAATGCAAATAAAAACAACTCTGAAGATTAGCTAATATGACAGCAAAGGAAAATAATAAAAGTTGGAAAGGATGTAGCAAAATGGGGACACTAATGCATTGCTGGTAGATTTGTAAATTGATCCAACCATTCTGGAAGGCAATTTGGAATTTTGCCCAAAATGTTTTAAATTACTTCCTACTCTTTGATCCAAGCCATACCACTGCTGGGTTTGTACACAAAAGAGATATTAAGGGAAAAAAGTGTACAAAAATATTTATAACCACGCTTTGTGGTGGCAAAAAATTGGAAAATGAGGGGGTATCCATCCATTAGGGAATGGCTGAACAGATAGTGGTATCTGTTCATGTTGGAATACTATTACGCTGAAAGGAATAATGAACTGGAAGAATTCCATATAAACTGAAAAAACCTCCAGGAAGTGATACAGAGCAAAAGGAGTAGAACCAAGAAAACATTGTACACAGATAGTGAAACACTACAGCACAGTCAACCGTAATGGACTTCTTTTCTGTCAGCAATGCAACAACACAAGACAATTCTGAGGGACTTATAAGAAATAATGTTATCCACATCCAGAGAAAGAACTGTGGGTGTAGAAACACAGAAGAAAAACAATTGCTTGATCACATGAGTCAGTGGGGATACAATTGGGGATGTAGACTCTAAATGATCACCCTAGTGCAATTATCAATAGTATGGAAATGGATCTTGATCAACAACACATATAAAATGCAGTGGAATTGCTTGTTGACTACGGGAGGGGGGTGGGAGGAGGAAGGAATCATGTAACCATGGAAAAATATTCTAAACTAATTAAATAAATTAATTAAATTAAATAAAACACACAAAACAATCTGCTCTTCTGATAATTCTTGGTTCATATATTGCTGAAGCCTAGTTTGAAGAATCTTAAGCACAACCTTGCTGGTGTCGAAATGAATGCAATTGGTTGTTAATTTGAACATTTTTTGGCATTGCCCTTCTTTAGGATTGGGACATAAACTGATCTTTTCCAATCTACTGGCCATTGTTAAATTTTCCGAATTAACTGTCTCATTGAGTGGAACACTTAACAGCATCATCTTTTAGGGTTTTAAATAGCTACACTAGAATTCTGTCACCTCCAATAGCCTTATTATTAGCAATTCTTCCTAATGCTAACTAGATTTCATTCTTAGGATTTCTGGCTTTAGATCAGTAACCACACCATCGTGGTTATGGATGATGTTAAAAATCTTTCTTTAAAAAAATTTCCCTAATTATATGTAATCACAGTTGTTAATGTTTTTCAAAAAATTGAGATCCATTTTGCCCAATTGTATGGCAATAAATATGCCAATCTAGGTGATATGGATGAATATTTTTAAAAAATATAAACTGCCTAGATTAACAGAAGAAGAAATACAATTCTTAAACAATCCCATATCAGAAAAAGAAATCCAACAGGCCATCAGAGAACTCCCAAAGAAAAAATCCCCAGGGCCTGATGGATTCACAAGCAAATTCTATCAAACATTCAAAGAACAGCTAATCCCAATACTATGCAAACTATATGACATAATAAGCAAAGAGGGAGTTCTACAAAATTCATTCTATGACACAAATATGGTACTGATCCCAAAGCCAGGCAGGTTAAAAACAGAGAAAGAAAACTATAGGCCAATCTCCCTAATGAATTAGATGCAAAAATCTTAAACAAGATACTAGCAAAAAGACTTCAGCAAGTCATCACAAGGGTTATTCACTTTGATTAGGTAGGATTTATACCAGGAATGCAAGGATGGTTCAATATCAGGAAAACCATTCACATAATTGACCATATCAACAAGCAAACCAACAAAAATTACATGATTATCTCAATAGATGCAGAAAAAGCCTTTGACAAAATAAATACAACACCTATTCCTATTGAAAACACTAGAAAGTATAGGAATAGAAGGATCCTTCCTAAAAATAATAAACAGTATATATCTAAAACCATCAGCAAACATCATCTGCAATGGGGATAAACTAGATGCATTCTCAATAAGATCAAGAGTGAAACAGGATGCCCCTTATTACCTTTATTATTCAATATTGTACTAGAAACACTAGCAGTAGCAATTAGAGAAGAAAAAGAAATTGAGGATATTATAATTGGCAATGAGGAAACTAAGCTATCATTCTTTGCGGATGACATGATGGTCTATTTAACAAATCCTAGAGAATCAACCAAAAAGCTAGTAGAAATAATCAACAATTTTAGCAAAGTTGCAGGATACAAAATAAACCCACACAAGTCATCAGCATTTCTATATATCTCTAAAACATCTCAGCAGCAGGAATTAGAAAGAGAAATTCCATTCAAAATCACCTTAGACAATATAAAATACTTAGGAATCTATTTGCTGAGACAAACACAGGAATTATATGAGCACAACTAAAAAACACTCTCCACACAACTAAAACTAGATTTGAGCAATTGGAAAAACATTAACTGCTCATGGGTAGGACGAGCCAATATAATAAAAATGACCATCCTATTTAGTGCCATACCCATTGAACTTCCAAAAATCTTTTTTTACTGAACTAGAAAAAACCATAACAAAGTTCATTTGGAGGAACAAAAGATCAAGGATATTCAGGGAAATAATAAAAAAAAATACAAAGGAAGGTGGTCTTGCAGTCCCAGATCTCAAACTATATTATAAAGCAGCGGTCATCACAACAATTTGGTACTGGCTAAGAGACAGAAAGGAGGATCAGTGGAATAGACTTGGGGTAAGTGACCTCAGCAAGACAATCTATGACAAACCCAAAGACCCTAGTTTTGGGGACAAAAATCCACTATTTAATAAAAATTGCTGGGAAAACTGGAAGTCAGTGTGGGAGAGATTAGGACTGGATCAACATCTCATACCCTACACCAAGATAAACTCAGAATGAGTGAATGACTTGAACATAAAGAAGAAAACTATAAATAAATTGGGTGAACACAGAATAGTATACATGTCAGACCTTTGGGAAGGGAAAGATTTCAAAACCAAGCAAGACTTAGAAAGAGTCACAAAATGTAAAATAAAAAATTTTGACTACATCAAATTAAAAAGTTTTTGTACAAACAAAACCAATGTAACCAAAATCAGAAGGGAAGCAACAAATTGGGAAACAATCTTCATAAAAATCTCTGAAAAAGGTTTAATTACTCAAATTTACAAAGAGCTAAATCAATTGTACAAAAAATCAAGCCATTCTCCAATTGAAAAATGGGCAAGGGACATAAATAGGCAGCTTTCAGTTAAAGATATCAAAACTATTAATAAGCACATGAAAAAGTGTTCAAAATCTCTTATAATCAGAGAGATGCAAATCAAAACAACTCTGAGGTATCACCTCACACCTAGCAGATTGGCTAACATGACAGCAAAGGAAAGTAATGAATGCTGGAGAGGATGTGGCAAAGTTGGGACACTAATTCATTGCTGGTGGAGTTGTGAATTGATAGAACCCTTCTAGAGGGCAATCTGGAACTATGCCCAAAGGGCAATAAAAGACTGTTTGCCCTTTGATCCAGCCATAGCACTGCTGGATTTGTACCCCAAAGAGATCATAAGGGAAAAGACTTGTACAAGAATATTCATAGCTGTGCTCTTTGTGGTGGCAAAAAACTGGAAAATCAGGGGATGCCCTTCAATTGGGGAATGGCTGAACAAATTGTGGTATCTGTTGGTGATGGAATATTATTGTGCTAAAAGGAATAATAAAGTGGAGGAATTCCATGGAGACTGGAACAACTTCCAGGAAGTGATGCGGAGTGAAAGGAGCAGAACCAGGAGAACATTGTACACAGAGACTGATACACTGTGGTTCAATCAAACGTAATGGACTTCTCCAGTAGTGTCAATGCAATGTCTCTGAACAATCTGCAGGAATCTACGAGAAAAAAAAAAACACTATCCACAAGCAGAGGACAAACTGTGGGAGTAAAAACACCGAGGAAAGGCAACTGATTGACTACAGGGGTTGAGGGGATATGACTGAGGAGAGACTCTAAATGAACACCTTAATGCAGATACCAACAACATGGAAATGGGTTCAGATCAAGAACACATGTGATACCCAGTGGAATCACGTGTTAGCTATGGGAGGGGGAGGAAGGGGGGAGGAAAAGAAAATGATCTTTATTTCTAATGAATAATGTTTGAAAATGACCAAATAAAATAATATTTGAATTTTTAAAATTGAGATCCAAATACTTTCCTTTGATACCCTCCTCTTAAGATCTTTCTTATATCTTCGTCTGTATATTCTTGCCACCTCTTCTTAACTGCTTCTACTTCTTTTAAGTCCCTACCCTTCTTGTCTTTCATAATGCCTGTTGTTGCATAAAACATTCCCTTCTTATCTCTAATATTCTTAAAGAGATCTCTTGTCTTCCCCATTCTAATATTTCCTTCAATTTCTTTGCATTGCTCACTTAAGAAAACATTTTTCTAGGGACAGTTGGGTAATTCAGTGGATCGAGAGTCAGGCCCAGAGATGGGAAGTCCTGGGTTCAAATCTGACCTCAGACACTTCCCAGCTGTGTGATCCTGGGCAAGTCACTTGACCCCCATTGCCTAGCTCTTACCACTTTTCTGCCTTAGAACCAATAACCAGTATTGATTAAGATGAAAGGTAAGGGTAAAAAAAAAAAACTTTTTCCAAATAGGATTTATATCAGGAATGCAGGGATAGTTTAATATAAGGAAAACAATCAACATAATTTATAATATCAATAATAAAGTAATAAAAGCCCATATGATTATTCAAATTGATGCAAAAAAAAAAACCTTTGACAAAATATAACATTCATTCCTATTAAAAATACTGGAGGGGGGTGGTGGTATGCAGCTAGGTGACTAAGTGGAATAAGAGCCAAGCTCAGAGATGGAAGGTCTTAGGTTCAAATCTGGCCTCAGACACTTCCTGGCTGTGTGACCTTGGGCAAGTCACTTAACTCCCAATGTCTAGCCCTTACTGCTCTTCCACCTTAGAACCAATACACAGTATTGATTCTAAGATGGAATGTAAGGGTTTAAAAAAACAAAACAAAACACTTGGAAGGCATGGGTATAAATGGATTTTTTCTTAAAATGATATGAAGCATTTACCTAAAAATATCAGCAAGTATTATGTGTAATGGGGAAAAGCTAGAAGCCTTTCCAATAAGATCATCAGTGAAACAAGGAAGCCCAATATCACCAATACAATTTAACACAGTATTGGAAATACTAGCAATAGCAATAAGGGAAGAAAAAGAAATTGAAGGAATCAGAATGAGTAAAGAAGTAATAAAACTATCTCTGATGGCTGATGGCATAATATATGTGGAAAATCTTAGATATTCAACTAAAATGTCAATTGAAATGATCAATGATTTTAGCAAGGTAGAAGGATATAAAATAAATACACACAAATCTTCAGCATTTTTATAAATTATTAACAAAGTCCTACAAGAAGAGACAGAAAGAGATAACTCATTTAAAATAACCACAGATAGAATAAAATAACTGGGAGTATACCTGCCAAAACAAACCCAGGATTTACATAAACATAATTATGAAGCACTTTTTGCACACAAAAAAGTGAGATCTAACTAATTAGAGAAATATTAAGTGTTCATGGATGTATAGAATCAAAATAATTAAAATGACAATTCTATCTAAAATAATCTACTTATTCAATGCCATACCAATTATATTACCCAAAAATTTATTTTATTGGGTTAAAAAAAGTAATATAAAGGGGAAGCTGGGTGGCTCAGTGGATTGAGAGTCACAACCAGAGATGGGAGGTCCTGAGTTCAAATCTGACCTCAGACACTTCCTAGCTGAGTGACCCTGGACAGGTCACTGGACCCCCATTGCCTAGCCCTTACCACTCTTCTGCCTTAGAACTAATACCCAGTATTGATTCTAAGATGGAAGACAGGGTTAAAAAAAAGTAATATAACACATTCCTAAAGAAAAGACCTGACTTAAATAGAAATTTTGATGTCCTGACACAGAACTCAAGAGAATCATCAAAAGATAATTAAAAAAGAGGGAAAAAAACAAACAAAAGACTTTTTTAAGGAACCCAATAAGTTCAAATGTTTTGTATTCCATTAAGAAAAGATGGTATTGGTAACTTTAAAATTGTTGTTATTATCAGTGTAACTAGAAGAAGTATACTTAGAGGGAGCAGTGACAAACTGTATAGGATGAAATGGCACAAAAAAAAAGATATATTGTGTGTAAAAGATAAAACTGCAGAAAACCAGGAGAAACAGATGTAATAAATAGAAGGTTGGAGATCTGTCCATCAAGGAAAAATTCTAGGGAAGAATGGGACCTGGAGGAGTCAGTTAAACAGGAACACAAAAACTGCTTCAGGGGACTCTTTCTCCTGGCACTTGAAGGAGGAAGAACTGAGAATACCCTTTCCTTGTTGGTTACTGATTTCTTCTCTACATTATCAAGAATTGACTCAGAAGATCCTTAAAATTGTTAGCCACATCCCTCATCTAAGACTATAATTTTATTACTCAATTTAGGATTTACTTAAGATCAAGGAAAGTTCTAACCCCTCTCTCCTATCCAATTTCCTTTTCCTTCCTCTTCCTTAAAAATAAACCCTTGTTCCAACAACTTTAGAGAGTGAGTTATCTATTAGACAATCAGCCAACTTAGTCTGAATCCCAGTTTGACTCCAACTGAAGAGACTAACTGAAGTGGAATGGAGAAGGAAGAAGGAGACAGAGTCTGATTCTACATTACCTCATTTATCTGTAGGCTTGCCCAGCAACCTTACATTACCATAATCCATCTAAAGAAACAACACCTAATATAATAAATATACAGTGAAGATTGGATTTGGCTCCCCCCTGATTGTAACAATGAAGATACTTAGCTCTTCCTTGATTGTGAAGATTAAATTATAATCCCCTGTCTAGATTTTAATCCCCAAAGTATAACCACAGTAATTAAAGTTGAGTATGGAGATCTACCCATTTTGGATTTTAACCACAAAAATGTGTGAACACCCATTTCATACACTAAGTGGGAGGTCTGTGACTCACATGTGAAAGAGAGGGCATTTCTGGAGTGGAGCTTCAGCTGTGATTGGTAGACATAAAATTTAGGGGAAGTGACACAAGAGAAAAAGGTCTTTAAAAGTGGAAACAGAGACACACAGAGCACAGACTCTCAGACTTGGAGTGAAGTTACACTTGAAAGAAGAGACTTGGAGGGAGTCACTTGGAGTGAAGACACTTGGAGTGAAGAAAGGCACTTGGAGTGAAGAGGGACACGTGGAGTTTGAAAGAGACACACTTGGAGTGGATCCTGCTGGAGTTGAGGCTGATAAAAGAATCTGCTGATTGAACTGACAATGAGGTGAGTGTAAAGGCTGACTTCCTTCCTTGCCCTTTCTGGAGGCATGAGACTTTGGGAAAGGCCAATCATCTTGGGACTCCTTTCCCCTGACCATAGAATTTCTACCTGGCTCAGAGGAAACCAGAGCGCTCTCTCTCTCTCTCTCTCTCTCTCTCTCTCTCTCTCTCTCTCTCTCTCTCTCTCTCTCTCTCTCTCTCTCTCTCTCAGCTGTCTATAGTCATATGGAACTGAAATTGAAATTGAAATCCCTATTAATTAGAGAAACACAAATTGCCACAACTCTGAGGCACCACTTCGCATCTATCAGATTGGCTAATATGACAGAAAAGAAAATGTCAAATGTCAGAAGGGATGTAGTAAAATTGAAACACTGACGCATTGTTGGTGGAGTTGTGAACTGATCAAATCACTTTGGAGAGCAATCTGGAATCATGCCAAAGAGCTATAAATCTGTGCATTTCCTTTGATGAGCAATAACACCACCAGATCTACTTGCCAAAGAGATCAAAGACAAAGGAAACAGACCTGCACATACAAAAAGATTTCTAGCTGTTCTTTTTGTGGTAGCGAAGAATTAGAAATTGAAGGGATGTCCATAAATTGGAGAACAGCTGAACAAGCTGTCATATATGATTGTGAAGGAATCCTATGATGCTCTAAGAAATGGGGAGCAGGAGGCTTTCAGAAAAACCTGGAAAGACTTCTATGAACTGATGCAGAGTGAAAGGGCCAGAGCCAGGAGACATTTTGTATGTAGTAACAGCAATATTGTAGGATGATCAGCTGTGAATGATTCAAGCCACTCTAAGCAATACTATGATCAAGGACAGTTCTGAAGGGCTGATGACAAAAATGTTACTTGGCTCCAGAGAAAGAACTGATGTCATCTGAATGAAGACTGAGGCACACCTTTAAAAAACGTCATTTTTCCCCTTGTTTTTAGCCTGGGTTCTCTTTTGCAACATAGTGAATGTGGAAATATGTTTTGCATGACTGCACATGTATAATCTATAGCAAAGTGCTTGTCTTCTCATGTTGGAGGAAGGGGAGGGAATTTTGGAACTCAAAAATGATTTTTAATGTTAAAAATTGTTTTTATATGTAATTGAGGAAAAAAGAAAATAAAAATATCCTTTTTTTCTTTTCTATTTTTTTTAAACCCTTTCCTTCCATCTTTGAGTCAATACTGTGTATTGGCTCCAAGGCAGAAGAGTGGTAAGGGCTAGGCAATGGGGGTCAAGTGACTTGCCCAGGGTCACACAGCTAGGAAGTGGCTGAGGCCAGATTTGAACCTAGGACCTCCCATCTCTAGGACTGGTTCTCAATCCACTGAGCTTCCCAGCTGCCCCCTCTTTTCTATTTTTTAAAACCTTTACCTTCTGTGTTCCAAGGTAGAAGAGAAATAAGGGCTAGGCAATGAAGGTTAAGTGACTTGGCAGGGTCACACAACTAGGAAGTATCTGAAGCCAGGTTTGAACCCAGGACCTCCTGTCTTTTTGTTTTTTAAAGAAAAAGAAGATAGACTGATCACTATTTTTTTCGTCATATGATGGATATGATAGACTAAATGACTTTCTCCAGAGCCAGACCACCTTATTTCCTTTTTCTGATGGATTCCTTGATGAGCAGATCAGATCAGTGCCATAAACCAAGGGTTACCCATCTTTCAGAGTATTCCAAGCCCTCATGATCATATGTAATTGTGAACCTTAAAATTTTCCCAGACCCTACTTTATAAGGCTGGGTTAAGACCATTCCCCATTTGGTCAGAGAAGGTACTTGATCAGGAATGTGAGAACTCTACTTCACCATACTTAGGCATGCCATAGGGGAAGATAAAGTTGTAAACTCTTTGCTGAACAATGAAAAGCACTTAAACCCACACTTATAGTGAGACAAAAAAGTTCTTAAGCCATGCCTATTTTAGGACTAATACAAAGGGGTGCTAAGTACCTATAAAGGTCAAGCAACTTGTAAACTTACATGGGACAAAGAGGTGAGAAACGTACTCAGAGATTCTAGCCTACTCAGGTGTGGATTTCTAAAAGGATTAGTCTACTCAGGTGTGAATTCAGAATGGGCTGTCCTTTGGAAAACATCTACTGTGATTGGTAGATATAAGGACTTAGGGGAGGTGACATAGGAGAAAATGCCCTTTAAATAGGAGCTCAGGTTCATTCAGAAATTCATTCAGATTCAGATTCAGAACAGGCTCTTGAGGACAGTCTCTTGAAGGCAGTTTCTTGAGGACAGTCAGAAGAATCCCTCTCTGGAGAAGGATGGCTGGCTGAACTGATGTCTATATTCTTGCTTGGACAGATCTTGTGGTGAGTGATTAAGGACTGACTGACCTCTCTCTTAAGACTCAGGTCTAGGCTATGTTGGCTTAAGGCCCTTCAAACTTATTCCTTTCTTACTCTTTCTCTTTCTCTTTAATTCCTCATTGTATTATTAATTAAATTCTCTATAAAACCCAGTTGACTTGGGTATATTTTTATAATTGGGAATATTTCCCTGGTGACCACCTTATATTTGATTTAAAAACAAGACACTGTAGTGAAAACATATTTTTTGTGGTCACAAATTTACTCATCCACTCTTATATCTACTACAATTTAAGTCTTCCACTATTTTAAATCACTACAGTTTATACCCTCAACCATTTTAACTATAACATAATGGAATTCTGGCCAACGAAAGCCTAGCCTTTGTGATCTTGGGCTAAGTGCTATTGTTCTTGCCCTAGTTTCAGGAAAAATAATATGAGAGCAAAATACTTGCAGTATTAAAACCAATGCTCCACATCATCCCCTGTGAATCTTAAAATTTCTCAGACTCTACCTTGGAACATTTGGTTAAGGCTATTCCCCATTTAAACAATGGAGGTACTTGATCAAGAATGTATTGGGAATTTAACATTACTCCACCCATACTTAGGCATACTTTAGGGTAAGATAAAGTTGTAAAACTCCTTACTGAACAATGAAAAAGTCCCCAATCCATACTTATAGTGAAGCTAAAACCTTAAGCTAGGTCTATTTTTAGATCTAATACAAAAGGGTGCTAAGTACCTATAAAGGTTAAATTAATCACTAAAAGGTCAAGCAACTTACAAAGGGCAAGCTTAACAAGAGGTATGAAGTTTTAGTCTACTCAGAGAAGGTGATAACAAAAGAAGATGTGAATTAAGAATGGTCAGTTCTGTGGAAAGTGTCTACTGTGATTGGTAGATGTGAAAATTTAGGGGAGGTGACATAGGAGAAAATTCTCTTTAAAAGGAGGTCAGGAGCTCAGAACTGGGGCTGCTGAACTTAGTTGAGTTTGGAAGCTGAATTGGAGGGTCTCTCTGAACACTAGAGTTTGCTTGGAAAAATCTTGTGGTGAGTGGATAAAAGACTGACTTAGTTTCTCTCTTAAAGAGTAAAGGCACAGGACATTTGGCCTAGGCCCTAGCCTTTTCCTACTATTTCCTCTTACTCTGTCTCTCTCTCTCCCTTCCCTTAATTCCTTCATTTGTATTAATTAAAATCTCCATAAAGCCCAGCTGACTTGGGTATTCATATTTGGGAAATTTCCCCATGGCGACCACTTATTTTTTGATTTAACTCAAGACACTAAAATTATCTTTACAGTTTTGGCAATTCACAGTCTTGAAACCCACATTTTTCATGGTCACACCCCCCAGAATATCACCAAAAGATCACACTTACAAAATCAAACCTAAAAGGATCTTATGGGTTAACTTCTAACAGAGCTGTACTCAAAAATCCCCACCCAATGTACAGGCCTGGAACAAGTTCTCCTAAGCCAGTATATCAATCACCCTAGTGAGAGGCCAGTACACCATGCCTCAGTGACTCGATTTACCAACTAAAATCCATCTTAGAAATTCCCCATGAAAAATGATTAGTCTAATATTAAAGCTGAATTGTGTTTCTATTATCCCTTTGATCCCTCAACTTGACCACAATGTTTGTTGACTGTCTTCTAGAACTTCTGATTGATTATCTATTTTTATTAAAAGTAACAAATGATTTTCTTTGATTGTCCGCAAACTCAAGCACCTCACAGATTAATGACCTCTAGCTATGCCGCCTGTGATAAAACCATTTATCTTTTGCAAAAGCTTTGTGTGTGCTGTCAGAATCAATAGTAACAATATAAGTATATAGAATGATCACAGAATGTTTTATCAAATGATTTATTAAAAGTTAATGTATCACTTATCCAATTATCTGCATTTGAACATGTATGTTGAATAATGTAGCTGTGTGCTAAAAAAAGTATGTAATCCTTGGGGTATAAAAATAAAACCCAACCTGGGTCTAGCAGAAGCAGTTTCCTGAGGCTGATGCTCACAACTGTCTTCCCTCATTCATTTATACCTTCATCGCCACATCTAGCTGAGGACCCCCAAAGCTGTGACAAGGGCTAGATGCAAAACCCAGCGGGGGGGGGGGGGTTATACATAGCCTCTCAAGAGAGAGGTCCAGAGAGAACTTTGTCAAATTTACAAGAATAAGAGCCATCCCCCAATTGATAAATGGGTAAAAGCTATGAACAGACAATTTTCAGATGGATGAAGAAATCAAAGCCATATATAAATATACTTTAAAATGTTCTAAATCACTACTGAAATGCAAATCAAAACAATTCTGAGATATAATTTCACAGCTATCAGTCTAGTTAAAATGATAAAAGAGGAGAATGACAAATGTTGGAGGGGATGTGGAACAATGGGAACGCTAATATGTTGTTGGTGGAGCTGCGACCTGATCATTTTGGAAAGCAATTTGAAATTACACCCAGAGGGGTTATAAGACTGTATACTAACAATCTAGATCTGTTTCTCAAGGAGATCACAGTAAAAGAAAAAGAACCCATATGTTCCAGAATATTTATAGCAGCTCTCTTTGTGGTGGCAAAGAATTGGAAATTGAGGGGATACTCATCAATTGGGGAATGGCTAAACAAATTGTGAAATATGACCATGATGGAACACTACTGAAGCATAAGAAGCAATGAGCTGGCTAATTTTTAAAAAATTGGAAAGAATTACATGGGATAATTAGCAGTAAAATTAATAAAATCAAGAGAACATTATACTCACCTATAGAATTAATACTAGAAGGATAAATTGTGGATATTTCTTCCAGAGAGTAAACTAAAAGGGAATACATGAAAGATTTAATGTGTATGATCATGCTGGTCTCCAGGATGATACCTTCTGTGATTCAGGGAGGGTGAAGTGGGACTGGGACACTTGTGGCTAAATTCCACAAATAAAAACAAACAAACAAATAAATAAATGAATGAATGAATGAATGAATGAATGAATGAATAGTAAATAAATGAATAAATAAATAGGTAGATAAATGAATAAACAAATAAATAAATAAATAATGAATGAATGAATGAATAAGTAAATAAGCAAATAAATGACCATCTGAAAGACTTCCCCTGTATTAAACTGTTAGACTGAACTCCCTTTACTTAGAGTATGTGGAGTGAGTTTTCCCTGACACTGAGGAGCACCTTTGCTGAACTTTAGTTCCTTGTTTTCTGCTCATCACAGAAGTCCAGTGTGGGAAAGGGACCTCGAAGGCCATGTAGTCCCACCTGGGCTTGAACAAGCATTTTCTCTACAACACGCCCCCAGAGCAGTTTTGGTTCATATCAATTATTTTACGATTTGTACCTAGAAATTGAGCCAGTGATATTGTTGCTCAAATGATGACTTAAAAAACTTTCTTGTTAAGATATCTTCTTGCATGATTCTGTCATCGTATCAGAGACACCTTGTTGGAAGAGGGTCTTGGAAAAGGAGTTTTGTCCTACATGGTCAATGAAAAAAAAACAAACCTTTATCTTCCACCTTAGAATCAATACCGTGTATAGGTTTCACGGCAGAAGGATAGTAAGGGCTAGGCAATGAGGGTAAAGTGACTTTCTCAGGATCACCCAGCTAGGAAGTGTCTGAGGTCACATTTGAATCCAGGATCTCTCATCTCTAGGACAGGCTCTCCATCCACTGATTCATTTAGCTGCCCCTATGGAGTCAATTTAAAAAACCAACAAATAACAAACCAGTGGGTATTGTCTAATTGTAGGCAGTACTGTGAATAAAGAACCAGATCTGGAGTTAGGAAGACTCATCTTCCTAAGTTAAAATCTGGCTTCAGACACTTAAGAGCTGTGTGACCTTGGGCAAGTCATTTAAACCTGTTTATATCAGTTCCTAATTTATAGGACTGGAAAAGGAAATGGCAAACCATTCCAGTATCTTTGCCAAGGAAACCCCAAATGGGGTCCTGAAGAGTTGGACAGGACTAAAACAAATGACTGAACAACCACAACCAAGATGTTGCTTGCTACCAAAAAAGTCATCTGGGGACAGCAGACTCCAACTAAACCTTCAGTTGCCACAAGGCATTCAGTGCCCTTCCCCAGCTCTAAGTTATTCCTGAATGCTGCCCAGATGAAAGATGAGTCACTTTTTCTTGGTTGCCTCCCCACTCACTGCCATCCTGGCCAGTTATTAGTGAGTTTTTCTCCTCATCAGACTCTGCTGCCCATCTACACTGACCCATATCACAGTAACTGGACCTCTGGCAGCTTTCTCTGCTGGCCATTTGAAACTCACACAATCACAAGAGCAGGCAGGTCTGTTTCCAATGCTCACCCACCTATGGTAGGAAAGAAGAACAGACACAGCAGAGACAGAATCAACATCAGACCTATGTGCTCAGCACTTCCTGTAGGAGGAGGCAGCCTCTGGAGTTGGCTTTTTCCCTCTGTCCCTCTCTGTGGCTTAAAGCCAAGTGTTTGCTAGAGTTCTGCCCTCTGACCTAAGCTGCCTTTGTGAGACAAGTCTTTGAATTTCTTAGCACTAATTACAGTCAAGCCCAGGAGGGTGCTGGAGCCAGCTTATACCTGCTTTTGGGAGCTGATTGTTAAATTTTCAATGAGACCATTTACACCTCAGAAATCAGTAAATTAGGGTTCATGTTCTTGCTAGTAGGTAGCCACGGTTTGAGTAAATGAGTAATGGAGATAATGCTAATAATATAGAATAAACTGCAAGTCATATGTACTTTTGGGGGGGAGTCTATTGTTAAATATTTAACAGCACACCCTGGGCTTACAGCAGTTCCTGTCTCCTCACTGTGATGCAGCCGGGGAAGAAAGAGAAGAGAACAAAGTTCAACCATTCATGTGCATGCTCAGATCTGGCTCAGAAGCCTTTCCTAAAGCTTTCTCTCCTTTTGTGATAATTCCTCCTACTGTGTCTTATTCTTCTTTCCTGCCACAGGTGGACGAGCATTGGAGACAGACCTGACAGCTCTTGTGATCTTGTGAGTTTCAAATGGTCACAGAATGCCTGCATGAAGGATGGGCACAAAAGTTGCTTCTCTGCTTCCTACACTGTAAGGTGGGGAAGGGTGGCCATCTGGGACCCTCCCCGCCAAATGCTGCTCCACATAGAGGACTGAATCAGGCTGAGCACTCAGCCCAAGATCACAAAGGCTTGGCTTTCCTTGGCCAGAATCCCATCACATATGCTCATGAGGGCCTGGAATACTCCAAAAGATGGGTAACCCTTGGTTTATGGCATTGATCTGATCTGCCCATTGAGGAATCCATCAGAAAAAGGAAATAAGGTGGTCTGGCTCTGGAGAAAGTCATTTAGTCTATTATTAGTGATCAGTCTTTTGTCTTTTTCTTTAAAAAAAAAAAAGAGAGAAGGTCCTGGGTTCAAATTTGGCTTCAGACACTTCCTAGCTGTGTGACCCTGGCAAGTCACTTAACCTCCATTGCCTAGCCCTTACCACCCTTTTGTCTTGGAACACAGAAGGTAAAGGTTTTTTAAAAATAGAAAAGGAAAAAAAGGAATATTTTAATTTTCTTTTTTCCTCAATTACATGTAAAAACAATTTTTAACATTAAAAAAATTATTTTTCAGTTCCAAAATCTCCTCCCTTCCCCCAACATGAGAAGAAAAGCACTTTGCTATAGATTATACATGTGCAGTCATGCAAAATGTATTTCCACATTCACTATGTTGCAAAAGAGAACCCAGGCTAAAAACAAGGGGGGAAATGACGTTTTTTTAAAGGTGTGCCTCAGTCTTCATTCAAATGCCATCAATTCTTCCTCTAGAGCTAAGTAACATTTTTGTCATCAGCCCTTCAGAACTGTCCTTGATCATAGTATTGCTGAGAGTGACTGAATCATTCACAGCTGATCATCCTACAATATTGCCGTTACTACATACAAAATGTCTCCTGGCTCTGCCCTTTCACTCTGCATCAGTTCATAGAAGTCTTTCCAGGTTTTTCTGAAAGCCTCCTGCTCCCCATTTCTTAGAGCATCATAGGATTCCTTCACAATCATATGTGACAGCTTGTTCAGCTGTTCTCCAATTTATGGACATCCCTTCAATTTCCAATTCTTCACCACCACAAAAAGAGCAGCTAGAAATCTTTTTGTATGTGCAGGTCTGTTTGCTTTATCTTTGATCTCTTTGGGAAGTAGGACCCCTTGGGTTCTCCACCAGAGACCTGTAGTGCCTTATCATGGTGTGAAGGTGATGCTGAATTCCTGAAGACTGTGCCCAGAGTGAGACTCTTGCAGGCCCTACCAAGTCAGAAAGGCTTCAAGGATGAGTCCATCCTGTCTTCTACAAGAGGCAGCAGCTCAGTTAATTTAGAGCCCTGTCATGGGGTTATGGAAGATGACGCGGGCAGAAGCAGCTGGTATCAAAGTCCTCTTGGAAATGGGAATGTTCTCAGTCATGGTGAAACTGAGGCTTTGAGATGGGTAAAGACAGGGACTAGAGATGTGTAAAGTTAGGGTTAGACTCTAGTTTTCTGATTCCCAGGCTAGGGGTCTTCCTAGTATGCTGGGCTACTTCGGTGGGCTCTTGCTTTGTTTTTCTTTGCCTGGTGGTGGGGGGGGGAGGAGTGGATTATACCTATAAAGATGATTAGGTCTTGTTATATTAGTTTAGAGATAAGAAGTAGTGAAGCCAGCTGAAGAAAGAATTGGAGTTTCAAACAGAGCTGGGACAGAGTGTCAGTTTCAAGTCTAACAGTTTTTTCTCTGTGACAGTTACTCTCTCTGGCAGTTGGCAGTTGGTCTCTGGCTGATGACAGAGTCAGTCTCTCTCTCTCTCTCTCTCTCTCTCTCTCTCTCTCTCTCTCTCTCTCTCTCTCTCTCTCTCTCCCCTCTACCCCCTTCCCACCGTCTGAGGTAAAAACCTGAAGGAGTTAAATGTTTTCTTTTTTCAACTTGAGAAACACTATTGACTATCTATTTCTGTTTTTATATATTGTTTTAACTCTAAGAAGATCAAAGAAAAACCTGGTCTTTGGTTCAAACTCTGAGTCTGCTAAGGCTCAGAATCATAACTTGAATCTTGTTTAGACTCAACCAGCTATCCTTTGCTATTTTTATAACATGGAGGTGAAGTTAAGAATTATATGGATAAAATGTTAATTTATTTAGAATAGTAAAAATTTGGGTAAGTCAGATCAGGAAGGATTAGTGTAGCCTGTGAAAGCAGGAGAACAGAAGAAATGGTTCCTTGTGGAACCAGGGAGTTTTATTTGGATAGAGTTAGAGTCCCTTAGATTTACAAGTACTTTTATACTTATATTTTCAATGAATATTTTCTTTTTATAACAAGAGTCTATTTAACGTCCTTGTGCCTGGCCCTTGTAAAAATAAATTTGGCGGGTTATAAAATAAAATATTTAGATGAAAAAAATGTTCCAAAATAGGTTCAAAACTTTTCAAAACTGTTTAACTCACCCATCAGGTTCAAACTGTTTGGATACTTTTGATAGAGGTAATCAAAAGTATCCTCAGTGATGAAGTGAATTCAGCTCAAATGTGAACTTCCCTTCAGGGCCAGGCTCAAAGATGCTAAAGAGACTCTTTTATCATATTATATTATATTATATATATATAATATATATATTATAAGCACAAAATATTTATTGTAATATATAAGGATAAATAAAGGGTTTCTAATTCTAAGGAATTCTAAATCCACCCAAATAAACTCCCTGGTTCCACAAGGAACCACTTCTCCTGTGTTTCACAGGCTATACTAATCCTCCCTGATCTGACTAACCCAAATTTATACTATCTAAATGAAAACTACCACTATTTTCCTTATAAATCTTAACTTTGCCTTCAAATTATAAAATAACAAAGGCTAACTGGTTGAGTCTCAACAAGAATTCAGTTAGGACTCTGGACTCAGAGTCCAAACCAAAGGCCAGGTTTTTCTTTGGTCTTCTCAGAGTTAAACAATTTACAAAAACCACAATAGATATTCAATAGTGTTTCTCAAGTTGGGAAAGGAAAACACTGATCTCCTTCAGATCTTTCCCTCAGACAGAGAGAGAGGCAAAGATGTTACCTCCTCCAGCCCTGAGAGAGTCTCTCAGAGTGTCTCTGCCAACTGGCAGAGAGAGTAATTGACATAGAAAAATGGTTATAATTGTCAGCAATTGAAATTAGCACGTTCTCTCAGCTCTGCTTCAAACTTCAGTTCTTTTCTCAAGCAGCCACTTCACTTCTTATCCCTAAACTAATAAAACAATGCTTATTTTCTAATATCATCCTTATACCCTGAAAAGATGAGTTTCACTTCACTGATGTAAACTGAAGATACTTTGCAAGCACAGCAAGCAGAGTATCCAAATCAGTTTATAATCAATAATCAATCCATTGCTTTATTATATTAGTTTTGTCTCCCTATTATTTTTACATACCTTAGCCTTCTTCTTTCCATCCAGTCTTCCTGCCCCAGCATCCTCTGAACCACTGAGCCTTCCTATCTGCTGTTCTGTATCACTGGACCTCTAGAGACTTTCCCAGAGGGGGATTTAACTTTTTAATCTCTTGGACTCCCTCCTGGGAGGGATTAAACTGTCTTTAGTAAGAGTACCATTTGGCCTAATCTATTTAGCTGGCCCCAGCCATGCTTCCCATTTCAGCCTGGACATCTTTCCAGGCCCCCTCCCATTGCCCCTGACTTTTAACTTTTGAGCTCTGGAACTGGAATCAGATAAATACTGTCATTGCCACTGGAAAAACCAGGGCAACCAACTTTGCTATGGCTCCACTCATCATCCATGGGGATTCCTAAGACAAAATGAACTCTGCTGAGTCTTCTTCTCTGTGTGCTGCCTTTTGCTATTAAACTAAAAGCTTCTTGAAAAGTCTCTTTCTCTTTTTTTAATTTACATCCATAGTATTTAGCTAGGGTGGCTAGGTGGTTCAGTGAATAGAGTGTCAGGCCTGGAATCAGAAAGACCTGAGTTCAAATCAGACCTCAGACTCTTACTAGAGAGAGGAATTGGTGAGATATAATTGAGATCAAAAGATGTCACACCAGGAAATAGTTGAATGATAGCAGCTGAATCTTGAGCCCCCTCCCCCTCTCTACTTCCTGTTCTTCCTTCACCAAGCAACCTATTAGAGATTTTCTTCATAGATGGTAAGTCAAATTCCTCTCTCTAATAACAAAATCTTTCAAAGAATCTTTTATTCTTTTGGGGAGAAGGAAATAAGAATGAGGCTGGGAAAGAGGGAAAAGGATCTCCCTATTTCTAAATTGAAATATTGGTTTAAAGCTTTGAAATAAGTCTCTTCAAAAGGACAAAAACATCTCTTCTCCTGAGGGAAGATGGCAATAACCCTGCCAGAGTCTTTTCTGGGCAAGACTGTCTTCTTTCAGCTCCAATTAGAGGTAGAAAAGGTAATGGCAGAAGATGAAAATGGTGTCTTCAGACCAATCTCTACAGAAGGAGGGAAAAAATAATGAGGCCAGGATAGTTGGGATCTAACTGATGTAAAAATAGACTTGAATCCAGGACTTTAATCCCCAGAAGCCCTTGCTCCACTTCCCCAGAATGCCCTCTAATCTCATTGAAACCTCACCTGGGCCAAGAACGAGATGGGGTATTTAACCTGATTGCAAAGGCTTTTGTGGCTCTTCTTTTTCCCTGTTTCCCCTTGCAAGCAGATGTGGCTTTTTTCATGATGTAGGTGAGATTGTCTAGGTCTCTCTCTGGCCTAGACCCATGCTTTTCTTACTTGTATATTCTTAAGTTCTTAATCTTCAATAAACTTCAAAAAATATAATACTCCTTGCAGAGAGAAACTAATTTCTACCTGCCTCAGTTTCCCAAAATTTTAATCTTTACATTGACAACTTCTTTTTCAAGCTTCCATGGAACTCTCACCCTCTCCTCTCTCTCTTCTCCCCCAATAATCTGTGTTTCATGTGATTTTTTTCTCTTTGCTTTGCAGGTCATTTCTTCTGTCTGTGCCCAAATCTCTTTAATCATAAAATCCCCATGTCTGTCTTTGGCAAAATTTCAATCAGAAATTTTGTACCCCATTTTTCTCATACTTACCTATTTTCTCTTAATTTCTCCTGTCTAAGCCATGAGACTATAGTATTTAAAATATTCTACAACCCCCCCAAAATAAAAAAAAATCTTAGTCTAGCTTTACTATTCTAATCTCTCTAACCCTATTCTAAGATTTGGGATTAAAGGGAAATGGGATAGGTCATAAAATACAAATATAATACAAAAATATGGTTTTGAAAACAATAATAACCAATATAACAATTCAAAAAAGTTTTTAGCAACAATGTAAACTTTCTTATTTCAATGAACTATAACCTATTCTAAGTGAAATTTCTATAAACAATATCAATTCCTAAAATAACTATGTAATTTAACTTATCTGAGATATGATATCAAGCTATCCCTAATCTATTTAGTGTTTCAACTGCCTTATCTAATCTTGCCTGTGTCAACTATGAGAAATGTCAGTAACTTAAAATTATATTGTTAGTATGTTAGTTCCATTAGTATTTTACAAATGTACATCGTTCTGTCTGTAAAAATTTTACATATGCACAATTATGATACGTTTGCATGCAAGTTATGTTCAAAAGTCATTCAGATAAGAACATTTTTTCTTTGAGTTTTTTACAGAAACTCAAAATTGTATCAGTATGAATTTTTGTGTATGTTCTAATTATGAGATGTTACATACTTAGCCCTATGATATTTCTTCATGTTGTGCTTATATATGATTGTATATGCATGTACCTATGTGTTAAGTTAACAAGTATGATTAATTCTTATGTGACCTCATCATACATCAGTTCTAGATTTCAAAGTCTTTCCATGTCCTTGGTGTTGATTGTGGGAAACATGCATGTCTTGGGGTTTTCATCTATTCAGGTTACACGTGTTGTTTGTCATCTCACCTTGATTGAAGTCCTGTGTTCTTTAACATACAGGAGCATGTGTGTAAGATCGTTGTATGCCTGTGTGTAAGATTGATTTTTCTTGTTTGTATGTGCATGAAAGTGAGCTTGAATTCTTCATGCATGCCTGTCAATCTTCTATGATTTGGTTCTTCATGAGTGGATGTATCCTTTTTCTGTGTGATAATCTTCATGTGTGGGTGTATGTAACAAAATACTAATTGGATTTTAAAATATGTCTTATAATTTGAAATGTGATATTGTCTTATCATTTGATGTTTAATTTTTTGTAGGATTTTATTTCATGGAAATTTGGCTTTTTTGAGATGTTTATATTAGGAGATTATTTTGGCTTTCAAATTTTTCTTGGAGATAGAATTTTCCTTTACTCTATGGTTCTTGTTTTCTTGTTGATATAGACAGAATTATACATGATATAATGTTTTTGCAGAGATGTGTTTCTTTGTTAATGAATCTTGTTTCATCATTATTGTTGTTGTTATTAACAGACTTCTTTTCTTATTGGAGCAATTTTCCTTCATATTGGGGACCATTTCATCATCGTTTTTCTGTTATATTCTTATATTATGTTCTTATCGCTTATCTATATTGCTTATATTCTGTTTTATCTTGTACTCTTGTGTCTCTCTTTGTGTTGTTGTTGATATTGTTGTTGTTGTGCAGTGCTTTCATTTTGTTATTCTTTTACTCTCATGTATTGATTTCCATTTATAGGGACAGTTGTTAAGAAATTGTTAGGGCTATTGGCAATACTTCAGATTCAGGATGTAACTTCTTGCTCTTCTACATTGCTGTTAATATTGTAGGAATCATGTTGTTTTACATGCAAGGCATGATACCATGGATCCTTCCCAGACACTTAACTGATGTGGGAGTAATCATAATCACATCTAGAGGATCTATCCATCTTGGTTCTGTCAATGTCTTTCTATTAAAATTCTTCACATATACTTTGTGTCCCAGTTTTATATTATGTAGTGAAAAATCCAATGGTACCCTTTGCATTAACAACCCTAGCTTCCTCAATTCCTCCAACCTATTTTGTATTTCTACTAAATAGGAATGGAGTTGGCATTCTCCTTTTAGCATGGATACATATGATAGTTTTGCAGTTCTACCATGCCATAAAGGTTGACCATGTAACATTTTAATGGGGGTATGTGCAAGTCACCTCTGGGTCTTATTCTCAGCTGAAACAATGCTAACGGAAGAACGTCTGTCCATTTCAAGTGTGTCTTAGAACAGAGTTTTCCTATTGATGTTTTCAAGTATTTATTCATCCTTTCAACTTGGCCCAATCTTTGGGGTCTATATACATCATGTAGATTGCTTTTTATACCCAAGTTCTTATATACTTCTTGCAGGATCTGAGAGGTGAAATGAGTCCCTCAATCTGAGTCTATGGTATCAAGAATGCCATACCTAGGAATTATTTCTTTTAGTAAAGATCTTACTACTGTAGCTGTATCATTCTTTCTAGCTGGATATGCTTCAAACCATCTTGTTAATCTATCCACAATAACCAGTGCGTATTTGAATCCTTTGTCAGTAGGCATGTTTATATAGTCAATTTGCAGACATTGGAAAGACATATAACTTAGAGGTCTGCCTCCCAATGCTATGTTCTTAAAATGACCATGATTAAATTTCCTACATATGTCACATGCCTGACAAACTGATAGCATTTGTTGAAATCCCTGGAGCCATTCAGAATCTTTGTACCACATCTAGAAGGGATTGCATTCCATAATGACCTTTGGAATGAATCACATTGCACAGATGTTGGTATAATTTTCTGGGGAGAATCAGTTTCCCTCCTTGAGCTACCCAGATTCCTTTAATCTATGCCCTAGATGTTTTTTCCATGACTGAACCTTATCCCCATGGTAAGCTTTGGTAAGATTATGCTTTTCCGCCAGAGAAAGATTCAGCACATGGTAGGGACCAAATCTTCCTGCATATTTCGCTGTCCTTGCCATAAGTATGTGCTTTGCAATGGATTACAGATAACTCTTTTGGCAAGTTGACAGTTTTTATCAAATGATGGATAATTTCACTATATGCAATTGGTTTTCAAGCTGTTGTTATAAAACCTCTGTACTTCCAAATAAAAGCCATGGGATGGATCATGGGGAAAAAAGTAAGAGGAATTGGTGAAAATGTTTGTTTTTCTGATTTTGCCATCTCCAGGGCTCAGAGCAAAGCTTTTAACTTGGCACCCTGAGCATTGACATGACTTGGTAATGATGCATGCCAAAGTATTTTATCATTATTAACTACTGCTGCCCCTGTGACCCTGTGTCCTCTATAGATGTATGAGGATCCATCAGTGTATAACTCCATGTCAGGATCACTAAGAGGTGTATATTTGAGATCTCCTCTAGGCTTATACATCATTTCTACCATTTGGTTACAATAATGCAGTGGTTCTCCACCCACTGGAAAATCTGGAATCAGAGTAGCTGGATTCAATGGTGCACACCTATAAATGGTTATGTTGTCATTTCCCAGCAAAATGATTTCATGCTGAGATAGCCTGTCATTTGTGAAAGCATGTATATTCTGTGACTGTAATAGTTTTTCAATTTGGTGTGCAGAATACACATGAGGCTTGCATCCCAGTACAATATCATTTGCTTTCTTTACCATGAGAGTGGTTGCAACAATGCTTCTGAGGCAATGTACCATTCCTTGTGCCACTGGGTCTAGGATAGAACTGTAAAATGCTATAGGTCTTAAATTCAATCCAAAATATTGTGCCAATACCCCTGAGGTGATGCCCTTAGCTTCATGTACATGTAAGCGGAACTCCTTCTTATAGTTTAGTATCCCTAAAGCTGGAGCTATTAGAATGGCTTGTTTCCACTTTGACAAAGCATGGAGATATTCTTTATTTAGCTGTAATGGTTCTTTAATCTCATTCTTTGTCAAGGCAGTTAAACACTTTGAAATACGTGAATACCCTATGATATACTGTTTTTAGAAACCAGCAACCCCTAGGAATGCCCTGAGTTGTTTCTTAGTACTAGGGATGCCTAGCTTCTGTATATCAGCTTCCTTTTGCTCGAAATTTTCCTGGTGCCCTCTTCCAGGATAAAAACAAGATATTCTATTTTGGGGAATGCCCACTGAATCTTCTTCCTAAAGACCTTATGTCCTCTCTTATAAAGCTCTATCAGTAGCCTTTTTGAGTCTTTGTATCTGGTGATGCTAAAAGGAAATCATCTACATAGTGCACCAACTTGCTGTGCTTGAGACCGATAGTTTCTAGATCTCTCTGAAGTAATTGAAATACTATAGAAGCTGATTCACAACAGCCCTGGACAAGCCTCATCCAGCAGAGCTTATTTTGTCCCCATTGAAAAGCAAAAATATTTTGGGAGTCAGGGTGCAATGGTATGGTAAAGTATGCATTGCTCAGATCTATTACCATGTACCACTGGGCATCTGGTGGAATCTGTGTGATAATATCATTTGGAGAAGGTGTCACTATATATATCTTTTTTATAAAATTGTTTACTGCCCTAAGATCCTCCACAAATCACCAAGAGTGTGTCCCATCTGCATTTAACTTGTTTTTCTTAATAGCCAAAATTGGACTATTGAATTCAGACACTGTAGGTCTTAAAATGCCTTGCTCTAGCAAGCTGTTAATAATTCATGTTATGCCTTCAATAGCTTCTTTGCTAAGTTTGTATTGAGGTATCTTAGGAGGTACACCATCCCTGACTTTTATCTTTACTGATGCAGCAGATTTTATTCTGCCCACATCATTCTGATGTTTAGCAAAAACCCCTTTTGGTATGTCATCAGGTATGTCATACAATGATGCTAATGTTTATATCTCTTTGTTTTTCTTCCAATTGCTCCAGATATAGAAATGGATAGTGCTTTAAGGAATGTTTGGGTAGATGCAGGTATATGTTCCCAAATTATTCACATTGCAAAGTTGCCCTGATTTTACATAAAAAAATCCTGTCCTAAAAGATTATCTGGACATCCAGGAATTAGGAGAAATGTATGGCCAATGGTGAGAGGACATAGCTTAACCATTATGCTTTTGAGCTCTGGGACTTGCTGTATTTCCCCAGTAACTCCAACCACTGAAACCATACCCTCTATAGTGATATCTCCTGGGAATGTCTTTAGTACTGATTTTGAAGCATGAAAGCTTTGTATTGTTTCTTCCCCACCGAAATCCACACATATGATTCAGGTTTTTCTGTTGGTAAGGAACTAATTGTTATGTTGTCACTTTTTACTGCACTGCCATCCTTAGCTGACTATATGGTTGGACCAATTAAAATTTCTTGATTTAATTCAATTCCACACTGATCTTTATTTACACTTGAATCTGTAGTATCTTCCTCTTACTTGGAATATGAATTTAAACCATAACTATATGTTAGTTCATATCCTTTGACTTGGTCAGACCTCTCCCCTCCATTCAGAATGTTGGCTTCATGGAAGTTTCTTGAACCCTTGGCCATCATGACAGTTGTTGTGCCCTGCACTCTATTTATATTTTCAAATCTAACTGATGCTACATTTTCAATATCTGGAATATGGTTATCAATATCAACTGTATTTTTAGCTCCATGATTCTTTAGATTTGATTTTTCTAAGTTGTATTGTATAGGGGAAAAATTTTCAGCTTCTGGATTAAAGTTAGATCTTTTTCCTAAGGGAATCTGCACCAAACAGCTTTTTGAATTTCTAATTGGTCCAAGTGGGGTTTTATCCATGTCTGTGAGAGTGTTTTCATTGCATGTAGCTTCTAAAGATACATATGTAATAGTAACCTTAGTCTGTGCATTTAAATGATTATCTTGTTGCAGGGAATTGAAATTTTGTTTTTTTTTGTTTCTTTCATTAACCAATGATTTTGTTTATATAAGTCTCTATGAATTTTCTTCTCTCCTTTTCAATCCTTGAACCCAATCTGCACTCCAAGAAAATTTCTAGATATGTTTTGATCTGTTCCATGCTTTTCTCTTGACTGGTTACCATGCACCTTCTGTATGAATCTCCAATATCTTTTTTCATCTCTGTTATCATATATTTGATTGTTTGTTCTATCTCCTTAACTTGCCTCTGCTTTTCACTTATGTTTTGATTTGATTCTTCATTGGAAATTCTCACAGACCCTATAAATTCATTTTTAGGTACAACCCATGTAATTTCTTCTCCCTTTGTATCTTTAGGTTTTAATCCTGTAAGTCCCTTATTAAGTGTCACACTCTGACATTCTTTTCTCTCATGCCCTTTCTTATTTTCAATTATTTTAAAATTCTGGCTTCATGACAAATACATTCCCTTTTGTGGAAGAGAGAAATTGGGAAGCATGCAAAAAGCAGAAGCAGTGGCTAAGTGGTGACCTGTCAGTCAAACAAGAGGTTCTGATTTGGAATGTTACTGGGAAAACAGTTGAAAGCAAAGCCAATGGCTGGCTGAACTCTGGGTATTTTCCTGTTGCCTTGTATCAGGGAAAGAGGAAGACAGAAAGGAGTGGTAGTCCTTGGTGATTTTGAAGGCAGAAGAAAGAAGGACAATAGTCCAGATATCTCTCTGACTTGCTCTGTTGATGAAAGACATTTCTCTCAATTTGAACTCTATCCCAATATCCTCTAAGTGTTACAGACAAAAGAGTGGTTGCCATAAACTGTAACCGTAAAAATATGGGTTCAAGACTTTGAATTGCCAAAACTGTAAAAAGATAATTTTTAGTGTCTTGATTTAAATAAAAAATAAGTGGTCGCCATGGGAAAAAAATCCCAAATATGAAATACCCAAGTCAGCTGGGTTTTATGGAGATTTAAATTAATACAAATGAAGGAATTAAAGAAAGGGAGAGAGACAGAGTAAGAGGAAATAATAGGAAGGCTAGGGCCTAGGCCATTGGCCTAGGCCTTTCTTTTAAGAGAGAAAACTAAGTCAATCTTTAATCACTCACCACAAGCTCTTTCCAAGCAAAACTCTAGTTTTCAGAGACCCAGCTACTCCAACTAGTCCGAGGTCCAACTCAGCTACTAAAGCTGAACTCATTCCAAAGCCCTCCATCTCCTTCCTTTTAAAGAAAATTTTCTCTTGTGTCACCTCCCCTAGATTTTTACATCTACCAATCACAGTAGACACTGTTCCTAGGACAGCCTATTCTTAGTTTTTAGTTCTCACCTTCTCTGGGTAGATTATATCTTCTGAGTACTTCTCATCTCTTTTGTTAAGTTTGCCTTTTGTAAGTTGATTGACCTTTTAGTGATTAATTTGACCTTCATAGGTACTTAGCACCCTTTTGTATTAGATCTAAAAATAGACCTAGCTTAAGGGCTTGACTTCACTATAAGTATGGGTTAAGTACTTTTCATTGTTCAGTAAGTAGTTTAAAACTTTATTTTCCCCTAAAGTATGCCTAAGTATGGTTAGAGTAATTTTAAAGTTCCCACATTCCTGATCAAGTACCTTCATTGTTTAAAATGGGTTTAGCTTAATCAAATCTTCTGAAGTAGAGTCTGAGAATTTATAAGATTCACAAGTCTGAGAAATTTTAAGATTCACATAAGCCTAAAGATCTCTGTAATGTTAGGGAAATCCTCAACCCTCTTACCTCCATTCTCTATCTTTTCCTGTCTTCCCCAAATAAACCCCTTACTTAAGATAAAGAAGAGGAAAAGTATTTTCATTTGAGACACCACAAACTCACCCTAAGTGATTTAGAAATAAAAAGAAGAATAGGGGGATGGAAGCTGAAGAGGCTGAAGAAGAGGGAGGCTGGGAGAGAGGGAGGAAAAGGGAGGAAGGGAGGGTAAGCAAAAAGAAGATAACTGCCTGATCTGTTAGTTATCAATTAACAAAAAAATATAGTCTATTATTATTATCTACTACACTTTGCTACAACCTCTGAATATTTAGGCTTTACCCCTGTCTTTATAGCCAGTTTCATGCTTTCAAGGTCTGGTGTTTCTGAATTCTTAAGATTATAGGGCTCACAGCATATTTGTATTTGATCTATGATATGTTATTCCCTGAGTTTTGCTATTTTTATTATTTTGTTCACACTTCCTCTTTAAATAGCAATCTTTCACTATGTGGCCTACTCTATGGCATAAAAATATTTTCTAGTCTCTGTTTGACCTCTCTGTTGCTGATATGAGGGTCTAGAGTATATTTTAATTGTTTGCAGATTTTGAATTTCTTAAATCTTTTTTTCTTAAGATATTCCTCAGTGTTATGTAGTTTTTGTTTTAATACTTGCTTTTCCCATTCTTGTTCCTTATAGTTTTCATGCAAGTATGTAGCAGCATCTCTAATTTAATTATTATACTATCATACTTGGGGAAATAATTCCTGAAAAAGTTTCTCAGATGGGAGTTACAACCTCTCAGAAATTGTCTCCTGACATGAACCACAGATTCTTGTGAATCTTGATTCAGACCCATGATGGATTCAACAGTTTCAGCTAATCTGTCAATAAATGTTGCTGGATGTTCTTCTTTTTCTTGATTCATCTTGTCAAATGTGCTCCTAGTGTTGGGCTTAGAACAAAATGACTTGATAGCCTGCAGGAGATCTTCCCTGCATATTGAAAAATATGCCAAGCTTGTCAGGTTTGCAAAATCATCCCTCTCCTTTACTGTAGGCCAACTTGTCAGTGAAGTATCTTGTCTGGTTTTATCTGCAAACTGCCAATGCTCATGAGGGCTAAATATTTCAGATAAAAGAAGGTCTATATCTTTAAAATCAGTTTTGAATATCTTAAAGGCTCTTTTCAGCTCTTTTAGGGTCCTAAAAGGTTCTGAGAGAAATTTTGGGAATCTGCATTTGATTGAGTCCAATTCCTGGGCTGAAAACAGTTTGTGTACCTTTGAGTGAATAACACCAGCTGTATCTGAAATTTTTGCTATGTCTCTTAATGGCAGGATCTTCTGGGTTTCTGTATCATTCTTATCTTTTCCCTCTGCCCCATTTTTATCTTTGCCTTTTGTTTTCTTATCTTTGTCTTTATTCTCGGCATCTGCAACTATTTTTGTCTTTTTCCCTTTCTCTTAATTGACCTGTCCTTTTTCCTGTTTTTCTAAGTATTCAGCACACATCTTTTTAACTAGTTGCTCCAAGGTGTCATCCAGCACTAAAATCTGAGCTGCCTTCTTAAGTGTAAAAAACTTGAGAACATTCCTGATATAGGCAAAGATTTGAATGGCTGCCATTGTGAATACATAAAATTGTGTGATAGCTTGCCATACAACTTTGTTATCAGTAAAAGGCATTGTTGTCATGAATGAGGTGGCGTTGGCTATAAGGTATTATATATGATGTTATATATCCAATAACACACAATAATTGCAAGCACCAATGTCCAAAATAGAATTTGCATCATCATTTTCTGTTTTCACTCCTACTTATTCCTTCCCTGTTTGATTTATATCCAATAGCCTGGAGTGGGTGCAAGCTTTTCCTGGGGAGTCAAATTATACTCGAGAGAGGAATTGGTGAGATCAATTGGGGAGATCAAAAGATGTCACACCAGGAAGTAGTTGAATGAAAGAAGCTGAATCTTGAGGGCCCCCGCCCCCACTTCCTGTTCTTCCTTCACCAAGCAACCTAATGGAGGTTTTCTTCATGGATGATAAGTCAAATTCCTCTCTCTAATAACAAAATCTTTCAAACTAATTTCTTTAGTGAAAGAATTTTTTATTCTTTTGGGGAGAAGGAAATAAGAATGAGGCTGGAAAAGAGGGAAAAGGGTCTCCCTATTTCTAAATTGAAATATTGGTTTAAAGCTTTGAAATAAGTCTCTTCAAAAGGACAAAAACATCTCTTCTCCTGGGGGAAGATGGCAATAACCCTGCTAGAGTCTTTTCTGGACAAGACTGTCTTCTTTCAGCTCCAATTAGAGGTAGAAAAGGTGACAGAAGATGAAAATAGCATCTTCAGACCAATCTCCACAAAAGAAGGGAAAAAAGAATGAGACCAGGATAGTTGGGGTCTAACCGACAGTTTCTTTTTCAAGCTTCCATGGAACTCTCACCCTCTCCTCTCTCTCTCCTCCCCTGATGATCTGTGTTCCATGTGATTTTTTTTTCTCTTTGCTTTGCAGGTCATTTCTTCTGTCTGTGCCCAAATTTCTTCAATCACAATGTGCAACCCTGGGCAAGTCACTTAGTACTGTTGGCCTCAGTTTCCTCATCTGTTGAATGAGCTGGAGAAGGAAATGGCAAACTGCTCTACTTTCTTTGCTTCAGATTCTTGCTAGCTGTGTGACCCTGTGTAAGTCACTTAACCTGGTGGCCTCAGTTTCCTCATCTGTCAAATGAGCTGGAGAAGGAAATGGCAAACTGCTCTAGTTTTTTGTTATTGGTTTTTTTTTTTTTTTGCCAAGAAAACCCCAAATGGGGTCATGAAAAGTCAGACACATCTCGACAACAACATAGCGTTTAGCACACACCTGGTACATAGTAAGTGCTTATGACGCCCTTTTCATTCATTTTCATTCATTCATTCACTGGATGCTCACCTCTCCCCTCCATTTGTCTCACTCTACATAATTTGTTCTGACAGCCTCACTCACAACAGCAGAAAGGCCTGGTGTCTTGCCAGGGCGAGTACCCAGCAGAGCACAGAGAAGCTCCCAAGACATCCAAATGCACAGCCACCCCCCACTTGTGGTGATTCATCAGGGCACAAATGATACCGACAAAAATCAGCTTTAAAAACCGTTTGTCAAAGCTGGGGAAGTTTCATGCACAGAACAGATGACAAAAGAGGCCCAGATTGCGTTTGTGGCCCTGTTCCCCACTGAAGGCAAAGGATGCCAAAGAGAGAAATGGATGCAGGAAGCAAACAGCTACCATCTGAGAAGGTGGTTTCTAAGGATGGGACTTCGGTTTCTGGAACAGAGTCCAAAAATAGAGTGATTGACAGATTCCTGTCCTGGGACAGACATAGCTAACAAAGTTTGGGCAGGATGTATCTGCCCCGGAGGGAGAGGAGGCTCAGTGAATTGAGAGCCAGACCTAGGGACAGGAGGTCCTGGGTTCAAATCTGACCTCAGATGTTTCCTGGTGGTATGACCTGGGCAGATCACTTAATCCCCATTTCCTTGCTCTTACCATTCTTCTGCCTTTGATCCAATACAAGCTATTGATTCTAAGATGGAAGATGAAGGTTTAAAAAAAATTAATCTTCCAGATATTTTGTAAATCTAATCAAAAGCATGTTAGACTTAAAAGGATGGAGGAGGGGAAAACCTACCTATTTATAACTAACAAAATAGGCAGCACAAAACAAGGGTTCTTTTTTTAAAAATTCAGGTTCATTCCTCCCCCCCCCCCCCAATTATAGGTAAAAACAGTTTCCAACATCCTAAAAAGAATTTTGAGTCTTGAATTCTCTCTCGCTGCCCACTGACATGGTTGGTGCGCACTCTCATATAGAATGTCCAAGTGCATCATTCAAACATTTTCCCAAATTAATGCTTTTGTGGAAGGAAACTGAAGGAAAACATTAAGAAAGGAAAGTGAACAAAGTCAAAGGCAAGAGTTCTTTAACAATGATTTGAACACAAATGGTGTCCTTTCTCATCCTATGCATTTATTTTATGTATTTCAGGATCACATGAAATATCTTTGTAAAGTGCTTAGCAGAGTCCCCAGCATATAGCAGGAACTTAATTAATGCTTGTCCCCTTCCCTCCTTCCCTTCCCTAAAAGCATTGTTCTCAGAAGGGGTTCATAGACTTCCCCAAACTATCAAGGGGCTCATAGTCCCCCTAAAGGGGAAGAATTGCCTTGTTTTGAGAGTAGGTACCACACCCAGAAGTTTTTAAGAGGCAGGGCAGCCAGGTGGTGTAGGACCTAGAATCTGGAAGATTCCTCTTTCTGAGTTCAAGTCCTGCCTCAGATACTTACTAGCTAGGTGACCCTGAGCAAGTCACTTAGTCTTGCTTGCCTCTGTTTAAAAAAAAAGAAAGAAAGAAATTCATAAGAGGAAAAAAAATCCAAGTAAGAAGTCAATAAGAAAATCTAGGGTGTCACATGCCTGTGTACAAATGTCTAAACTTTAGGGCATCAAGCAAGTAGAACTCCTCAGTATCCCAAAAACTTGGAGGACAAGAAACCCATGATTAGAATATGGCTCATGAGGGAATATATTATATCCAAGAGAAAACAGATAAGAAACAGTGTAGGGTAAGCTAGGTAGCATAAGGGCCAAACCTGGAGTCAGGAAGATGAGTGCAAATGCAGCCTTAGATGTTTACTAGCTGAATGACTCTGGATAAGTCACATAACCCTGTTTGCCTCAATTTCCTTATTTGTCAAATGAGCTGGAGAAGGAAATGACAATTCACAGCAGTATCTTTGCTAAGAAAACCCCAAGGGGGCAGCTGGGTAGCTCAGTGGATTGAGAGCCAGTCCTAGAGATGGGAGGTCCTAGGTTCAAATCTGGCCTCAGATACTTCTCAGCTGTGTGACCCTGGGCAAGTCACTTGACCCGCATTGCCTAGCCCTTACCACTCTTCTGCCTTGGAGCCAATACACAGTATTGACTCCAAGACCGAAGGTAAGGGTTTAAAAAAAAAAAGAAAGAAAACCCCAAATGGGGTCACAGAGTTGAACATTGCTAAAAAACAGCAGTAAACAATGTAGGGATGTGTGTGTGTGTGTGTGTGCTGAAGGGAGGGCAAGTAGCATTGTATATAAAGAAGTTTTATTCTATGAGAAAATCCAGGAATCAGAGGAAGAAAGTATGATGGAGAATATTGGGGGTGAAGATCCAAAGTGGGGGGGGGCCACTAGGTGACATAGAGAACTATGCCTGGAGCCTAGAGATCCTGGGTTCATCTGACCTTGGACATTTCCTGGCTGTGTGACCCTGGGCCCTCCTATTTTCTATGCTTTACCAATCTTCTGCCTTAGAACCAAAACACAGCATTGATTCTATGATGGTGGAGAAGTATTTTTTAAAAAATTCAAAGGAGGGAGCAGCGAGGAGGAAATAGAAGTGATTGAGGCATTGAAGTATAGACCACAGACCATTCTGAAAGAAAGGGAAGAAATGGAGAGTTTAGAAAACAGATCAGATCTATAACAGAGGGTCATATGTGTCTGTGTGCCTATACACACCTACATATGCACAAATATATACACATGGTCTTTATTATTCATGGATTCTTTTTTTTTGAGAATTTGCTTACTCAGAATTTATTTACTTCACAATTTGCTTACTCAAAATTTATTTTCAATCAGTGAAGAGAATTTCAGATCGTTGACTCCTCTGCCTTTTAAAGAATGAGAAGATCCTTAAAGCAATTCAAAAACATATTAGCTACTTTGCTTTTGGGATACAGATACAAGTACAGAAAAAGAGAGACCCAGGTTAAAACATTTATTTTAATTAATAGTCATTGCCCTCACTCATTCCTTTTTGGACACAACATAAAGCAGGGAAAATTTTGAGCCTCCCAAACCCTACACTCCTAGCCTACACTGAGCAGGGTGACTCTCTGCCTTCTTGATTTCAGTTCTCCTACAGGAAACAAGTGTCCTTTGAGTGATCTATTCAGTTTCACTTTAGGGCATTTGGGGGGGGGCTTTTTGTTGGTGATTTCACTGTTTAAAATGGCCCCCAAGCCTAGCAGTACCAGATCTTAAACTATACTATAAAGTAGTGATCATCAAAACAATATGGTACTGGCTAAGAGACAGAAGGGAGGATCAGTGGAATAGACTTGGGGTTAGTGACCTCAGCAAGACAGTCTATGATAAACCCAAAGATCCGAGCTTTGGGGACAAGAACCCACTATTTGACAAAAACTGCTGGGAAAACTGGAAAAAGTATGGGAGAAATTAGATTTAGATCAACATCTCACACCCTATACCAAAATGAATTCAGAATGGGTAAATGACTTAAATATAAAAAAGGAAATTATAAGTAAATTAGGTGAACATAGAATAGTTTACTTGTCAGATCTTTAGGAAAGAAAAGATTTTAAGACCAAACAAGAGCTAGAAATTATTACAAAATGTAAAATAAAATAATTTTGATTACATTAAATTAAAAAGGTTTTGTATAAACAAAATCAATGCAACCAAAATTAGAAAGGAAGCAGCAAATTGGGAAACAATCTTCATGACAAAAACTTCTGACAAAGGTCTAATTACTCAGATTTGTAGAGCTAAATTAATTATACAAAAAATCAAGTCATTCCCCAATTGATAAATCAGAAAGGGACATGAACAGGCAATTTTCAGATAAAGAAATCAAAACTATTAGTAAGCACATGAAAAAGTGTTCTAAATCTTATAATAAAAGAAATGCAAATAAAAACAAGTCTGACATATGTACTAGCAGGGGATCAGGAGCCAAAGTTTGACAGGTAACTGAGAGGGAGAGAACAGATAAAGAGGAACAATGACTAGAGCTGAAGGGTAAGAGAAAATCCCCTTCAATCTCTGTTACTATTTTCTTCTTTAGCTGATTGTATCTATAATCCCCTTAGTACATTGAAGATGTCTGGTTTCTCAGTAAGTTAAAAGATCTATTTATTAGAAGATGGGTTTGGTATAATAGGTTAGGAATGAGGGAACAGGAAGTCTCTGATCTATTTTCCACGTAGAGTTTCTTCAGGGGTTTGAAGCTCAGGCCTAGGGACTAAGTCCCATTAGACCTTATGATCTTTGAATATTCAAGATGATATATTTTCTTGAGCCAAAGATATAGCTTTTGAAAGAAATCTTCTGGTGGATAGATTATTTCCTTCCCCAAAGGGAAAAAGTCTCTATCCAACAACTATTCAGACAGATGGTTAGTCTGTATCTCTTCAGTTCAATGAGGGATTTGTAGCCAGATAAACTCAGTGAGAATTGATCCATTCCTGCTCAGTTCAGAAGGGAAAAAGCCTGTATCCCCAACTGCTCACCCCCTTTTCTTAGCTGGAGATTCCATTCCCATTCCCCATTGGCAGCCAATGTTCTAGCTCCTTTTTGCATGAGATTTTACTGCAAAATCCAGACCTTGTATTTCCTTAAGTATCTCTCTCTCTTCCACACATAACACCTCACACCCAGCAGATTGGCTAACATGACAGCAAAGGAAAGTAATGAATGCTAGAAGGGATGTGGCAAAATTGGGACATTAATGCAATGCTGGTGGAGCTGTGAATTGATCCAACCATTCTTGAGGGCAATGTGGAACTATGCCCAAAGGGCACTAAAAGACTGTCTACCCTTTGATCCAGCCATAGCACTGCTGGGTTTATAACCCAAAGAGATTATAAGGGAAAAGACTTGTACAAGAATATTCATAGCTGCACTCTTTGTGGTGGCAAAAAAATTGGAAAGTGAGGGGATGTCCTCTGATTGGGGAATGGCTGAACAAATTGTGGTATATGCTGGTGATGGAATTCTATTGTGTTCAAAGGAATAATGAACTGGATGAATTCCATGTGAACTGTAATGACCTCCAGGAACTGATGCAGAGTAAAAGGAGCAGAACCAGGAGAACATTGTACAGAGAGACTGATACACTGTGGTACAATCAAATGTAATGGACTTCTACATTAGTGGCAATGCAGTGATCCAGAACAATTCGAAGGAATTTATGAAAAAGAACACTATACACATTCAGAGGGGAAAGTGTGGGAACAGAAACACAGAAGAAAAACAACTGTTTGATCACATTGGTTGATCGGGATATAATTGAGAATATAGACTCTAAATGATCACCCTAGTGCAAACATAACAATATGGAAATAGGTTTTGATCAAAGACACATGTAAAACCCAGTGGAATTGCACATTGGCTACAGGAGGGTTTGGGGGAGGAGAAGGAAAGAACATGACTCTTGTAACCAAGGAAAAATATTCTAAATTGACTAAATTAAAAAAAATAAGAATCTAATGGGGGAGACAACAGAGAAAGAACTAGGCACAAACACAAGAGTATATTGTTCTGGGTCAGCTAGGGAAGTAGCACCATGAATAGAACTCCTGGTCTGGAGATGAGAGGACCTGGTTTCCAATCTGACCTCAAATACTTCCTAGCTATGTAACCCTAGACAAGTTATTTAACCCCAGTTGCCTTGCCTGACCATTCTTCTGCCTTAAAATCTCGATTCTAAGACAGAAGGTGAGGGTTTGCAGAGAGTATATTGTTCTGTTTACAGGATAAATTGGGGGGGGTAGTCTTAGAGAAAAGGCACTAAGATGAAGGAAAACCAGGGAAGGCTTCTTGCAGAAAGTGGGATTTTATCTGAGATTTAAAGGTCACCAGGAAAACAAGAATGAAGAGAGTTCCAGGTATGAGGGACAGTCAGTAAAAATGCAAAGACTTGAGAGATGGAGGATCTTCTAAGAGAAAGCCCATGGAAACCAGTGTCACTGGATCATAAAGAGAAAAAACTGGAAAAGTAGGAAGAGGCTGGGTTATGAAGGGCTTTAAAGCCAAATTGAAGGTATTATATTTGATCCTGGAGGAAATATGGAAACACTGGATTTTCTGGAATAGGGAGGTGACTACTGGTTCTTACCTTGGCCTCCAAGAATTTCTAGCTTTCTACAAAGTTTGACTCATGAACCCCCAGGGCCTTTTCTAACCTTTCTTAACTGGGTCAGCTGATCATATTCTCCCTCTTGAATGTACATGGTCTTCCTTTTTATAAACATTGTATTTACTTAGCTGAATAGAGTAAAAACTCCCTGAGGATAAAGGCTGTTTGGATTTTTGACTGTATATCCAGGAACTTAACAATTGGCGAACACACAGAGCTAACATTTATTGTTGAAGTGAATGAAATCTTGGACAAGTTGTTAAACCTCTCTGTTTCAATTTCAATGGCTACAAAATGAGTGGGGTGGATTAAATGATCTCTAGAAGGATTCTTGTAACACTAAAGCTCTACAAATCCTCTTCGCATGACTCAGGTTTAGTACTGTCATCGTGACTATCTTTTATGGATGCAGAGTGGGATCCAGAGGCCGAGAATGGGACTCCACTGCCTTGAATAAATGTAAAAGGCAAAAGAAGCTCCAACTAGTCCAAGGGAGAACTCACATGGAACCCTGGGTCACCCCTGGGTCACAAGGCCTTCTTTGTTCTGTTTTTGTATAATACCTGGCTAGAAAGCACAGGAATAAATAGGTCATTCCTTAAAATAATAAGTAGCATCTATCTAAAACCATCAGCAAGTATCATCTGAAGCTAGGGAGAGAACAATAATCATAGCAGTTCCAATGATAAGGGATGTTAGTGAGAAAAGTCACACAGAAGGGGGCTGAGTAGGTATCTCCATCCTTCCTAGGGGCTTCTTGGCAGCCTTTGGTTTCCATGAGTGACCGTTGCAAACATTGTGCCTTGATGGCCCCCAGCATTTCCCAATTAGCTATTTAACTAATAAAGCTTATTAATAATTAAGCTCTTTCTTTGGCATCTTCATAGTCACTCAGAGAGTATGCCTACCTTGTAATTGGCATAATCATGGCAGAACACATCTGCCCCCTTACATTTGGCAAGTTGGCAGAAAAGTCTTCCCCCCATGCTACAAATCTCATGGCCTTCTTATGGGTTATAATATAATGCAGTGATACCTCGATCTAGGATTCTTTGAAAGGTGTAGGACTGGCTGCTTCCACCCAGAATGGATCCATCCTGCTGGTCTTTTTGATACTAGCATAGGCTACTATCTTTGCCAAGAAAACCCCAAAAGGGGTCGCCAAGAGGCAGACACAGCTAAAAATGAGTGACAAATACTGAAATGGAGCTAGATAGAGTGCTGGACTTGTTCCACGTCACCAGTTGCCCCCCAGACAGTTCAGACTATATATATGCCCCTGTGACACCTCAAAATCAAGAAATATTTTAGTTGAGATTTAAAGGTTGCCAGGGAAGCCAGGATGAAAAGGGAGAGAGTTCCAGGCATGGACCTAAACTGAACTTGCTATCTTTCCCTCCAAACCTTTTCCTCTTCCAAACTTCCCTATTTCTCTCCAAAGCACCAGAAACTTCCAGTCACCTTGGCTTCTTCTTTACTCTGCTTCCCATTTAGCTACTCAGGTACCAAGTCTTGGCATAATAACATCTCCCACCTCCAACCCTTTCTCTCTGCTCACACAGGTATCATCTTAGTTCAGACCATCATTAATTCTTTCATTTGTTATTCAGTCAAATTTCAGTCATTTCTGACTCTTGATAATCCCTTTTGGGGTTTTCTTGACAAAGATACTACCATGGTTTGCCATTTCCTTCCCCAGATCATTTGTTAGATAAGGAAACGGAGGCCAACAAGGTTAAATGATTTGCCCAGGATCATATATTCATACTTAGGTACTAGCCTAAGGCTAGATTTGAACTCAGGAAGATGAGTCTTCCTGGCTCCATACCTGGTACTCTTTCCACTGTGCTACTTAGCTACCCAGAATCTTTCTTCCTTCTTTCCTTCCTTCCTTCCTTCCTTCCTTCCTTCCTTCCTTCCTTCCTTCCTTCCTTCCTTCCTTCCTTCCTTCCTTCCTTCCTTCTTCCTTCCTTCCTTCCTTCCTTCCTTCCTTCCTTCCTTCCTTCCTTCTTTCATTTTTTAAAAAAACAACTCTTACCATCTCTTTTAATATCAATTCTAAGACAGGAGACTGTCAAAGGCTAGGCAGTCAGAGTTAAGTGAAGTGTTTGAGGTCAAATCAACTCCAGGCCTGGAGCTCTATTTACTATGCTACCTAACCCCTAACCCCCAGATTCTTTCAATAATCTTTTCATTAATTCTTCCCACCTCAAGTGTCTTCCCACAGCTGCCACAGCTCAGATCTAACCAGGACACTGACCTACTCGATACCTTCTTGCCTACAGTCTACAATGTAAAACTCTTTTGCTAGCTTTAAAAATCCTTCATATCCAGCCCTAACTACTCTACTTTCCAGCTTCATTGGCTGTGACTCCCTTCCATACACTCTGTGACCCAACCAGTTTGACCTTCTCTCTGTTCTTCACATACGACATTCCAACCCCACACCATCTCCCTCCCTTTGAAATGGCCAGTCCCCATGCCTAGATGAACACCCATATCACCTCCACACCTTACCTCTCTCTCTTTTTTTCCAAGATTAACTCAGCATTGCTTTATTTGGGGCTCTCACCTGATTGCCTCAACCACTAGGATCCTTCTTCCCAAAGTGCTTAGTATTGGATTACTTTAGATATATTTGGATTTATTTACATCCTGGCAGTCTTTCTCATTACAATGTAAGCTTCAGAACCCAGAGGGATCTACAAGAAAGAACACTAATCACATTCAAAGGAAAAACTGTGGGAGTAGAAACACAGAAGGAAAACAACTGCTTAATTAAATGGGTCAAGGGGATATATTGGGGATGTAGACTCTAGACGATCATCCTAGTACAAACATCAACAACATGGAAATAGGTTCTGATCAATGACACAGGTCAAACCCAGCGGAATTGCGCATCAGTTACAGGAAGGAGTGGGGGGTGGGGAAGGAAAGAATATGATTCTTGTAACCAAGGAATAATGTTCTAAATTGACTAAATAAATTTTTCCAAAAAAAAAAAGAAAGAAAGAAAGGGGCAGTTAGGTGGCACAATGGATTGCATGTTGGTTATGGAGTCATGAAGACCTAAATTCAAATAAATAATAATTAATTGCTCCAAAAAAAAATAATGTGAGCTTCAGCCAGAAGAGATTATACTTGGATCTCCACTGTTAGCACAGAACTGGATGCAATTAGGTGCTTAATAAAAGTTTGTTGTTCCCCAAGGAATCATGCTAAGAAATGCCATCTGCCTCCAGAGGAAGAACTGATGGAGTCTGAATCCAGACCAGAACATACTGTTTCACTTTTTCCCTTCATTTTGCTTTTGTTTTGAGTTTTTCTTCCAAAAAATGACTGCTATGGAAAATGGTTTACCTATCCCCAAAGGGTTATAAAATGGGGCAGACCCTTTGATCCTTTAATACCACGACTGGGCCTGGATCCCAAAGAGATCATAAAAAAGGGGACAGGACCTACTTGTCCAAAAATATTTAGAGCTGCTCTTTTTGATGGCAAAGAATTGGAAATTGAGGGGATGTTCATCAATTGGGGAATGGTGGACCAAATTGTGGAAGATGATGGTGACAAAATATTATTGTGCTGTGAAAAACAATGAGCAGGATGATTTCAGAAGAAGCTGGAAAGATCTACATTAACTGATGCAGAGAGAAACAAGCAGAACCAGGAGGACAGTGTACATAGTAACTGCAATATTGTGGAATGATCAATTGTGATAGACTCAGATACTCTCAGCAATACAATGATCTGAGACAATTCTGAGGGACTTGTGACAAAGAATGCCATCCACTTCCAGAGAAAGAACTGTTGGAGTCAGATGCAGATCAAAGCAAATGATTTTTCATGTTAACTTAATTATGGCTTTACTTGGGGGAGGGGGTGTATATAAATGTTCTCTTATAACAATGACCAATATGGAAATTATTTATTATCTCTAAGAGGGGGAGGGAAAGGAGTGAAGGAGACAGTTTGGATCTTCTAATTTTGGAAAATGCATGTTAAAATTGTTATTACATGTAATTGGGAAAATAAAACTCTTTGAATAAAAAAAGAAAAGTACTTTACATTATTGCACATATAACACCTATCTCAGACTACTGTCTAGGGTGGGGAAGGAGAGAGAGAGAATGTCTCAAAATGAAAATAAAAACAATGGTTAAAAATTGTTTTTACATGTAATTAAGGAAAAAAATTTAAAAAATTTAAACATTTTGTTTTTTGGTTTGCTTGACCATTTTTCTTTGATACAAAGTTCAGTTATTTAGCAGGGAGTGGAGAATCTCTAGGAAGTGAGCAATTCTTTTTCTAATGAGCATTAATAAAAACATTTTTTAAATATCTAACTTTCCCTGGCACCTTTGCCAAGGTCAGAGTCCACAGGTATGGAATAAGCAATAAAATATCATATTTTTTCAATGGGCTGACTGGTTTTGCTGAAGTATTATTCATTCCTTTCTTTCTTCTTTCTTTCCTTTTTCTTTCCTTTTTTCTCTCTCCCTCTTCCTTCCTTTCTTCCTTCCTTTCTTTGTTTCTTCCTTTCTTTTTTACTTTCTTTTTTTCTTTCTCTCTCCTATCTTAGAATTCAATACAAATATAGGTTCTAAGGCAGAAGAGCAGTAAGGGCTAAGCAACTGGGTTTTTGACTTGCCCAAGATCACACTGCTACGAAGTATCTGAGGACATATTTGAACCTAGGACCTTCTGTCCCTAGTCCTGACTTTCTATCCACTGAAACTCCTATTCTTTCTTTTAAAAAATTATTTGTTGTAATGGATGGCTCTCTGGCAGGGGAAAGGAGGAGTGGGGGGGAAATAGAATAGGATGATTTGAAAACAGAATATATTAATAACCACCTATTTTTAAAAGGTCTGTTGAAAACTAGGCTTGGCCATCCCTCTGTGACATCTCTGCCAGAAATGGATCTTCACAGCTTGTGGATGTCATTGGATCTTAACGATTCTGAAGGTTGTCAAAAGCAAGAAGGGAAGCTTCCTAATAGAGATATTCTCTGGTGTTCATGCCCCACCCCAAATCACCCATCACCCTAACCAGTCAACTACCCCTAGCAAGGACCAGACTAATAGCAAAGAACCACATTGGCGAGCCAGGTGAACCTGGATCCTTCTTTTGCTTTTCCCCAGGTCTGCTGCTAAGTCCCAGAGGATAACCGTCCTATTCAGGATAGGATATGGCAGAATACAGAGAATCTGGGATTTGGGATATGAGTCTGGGCTTTGAAAGCTTCTTCTGTTATTTACAGACTGAGCAACTTTGGACAGATCACTTCACTCTTTGAAACTCTGTTTCCCCCACTACAAATGAAGAGGTTTGACTGTTTCCTCTCAGCTCTGACTCCGTGATCCTATGATCTATAAAGTGCTTAATAGGTGTGAATCCCTGTATCCTTTATCGGGGTCAAAGTCACTCCTTCTTCCCCTCTGGAACAGAGCCAAAACCCAGGAGGAGACGCCAAGCCCAAGATTAGGCCCCCAGAAACTGCTGTATCTCGCTTCATTTGATCAGATAGAAGACAAGCTGGGGCAAGACCAGGAGCCCAGGTGGGGTTCAGAGGCAAGAGGCAGGCAGAAAGGAAAGATAAAGTACTGCTTCTGGCTGCTGAGGGGTGGGACCTGATAATTCTAGACAACATTTACCTGAGGGCATCAAGGTTCAAAACGTGGCACAGGGAACACGATGTCCTTCCTGGGAACCCCAAGAGGCAAGTGCTAGCTACTGGGATGATTATCTCCATTTTCCAAAGCAAGAAACTGAAGTTCAGAGAGATTCAATAGATGGCCCAGACAATCTATGTGGGAAGGGGAATTTGACCCTAAATTCTCATGACTTCAAGCCCATCATCCTCTCCAATACAATAACCCTTAATATATGGGGACTACAGTAGGTGGAGCAGTAGACTAGCACTAGAGTGCTGGAGTGAGGAGTCAGGAAGACACTTTAAACCTATTTGCCTCAGTTTCCTCATCTGTAAAATGAGCTGGAAAAGGAAATGGCAAACCATCCCAGGATCTTTGCCAAGGAAACCCCAAAAGAGATCATAGAGAGTCAGACACAACTGAAATGACTGTAAGACAGCAAAATAATTATTTCTTTGTTACATTAAAATACCTAGTTAACTCTCCCTTCATCCCTCTCCTCCTCCAGTAGAGAAGGCATCCCTTGACAAAATGATATATGTAAATATAAATCTATGTCCTCTTAATTTCTATTTATTACTTCTTTCTCTGGAGGTGGACATATACAAGTCATTCTTTAAATACTATTTCTGTTGCTGTATATAATGTTCTCTCAATTCTGCTAGTTTCACTCTTCATAATTTCATGTAGGTCTGTCCATGTTTTTCCCAAAATTAAAGTGTTTGGGTCATTTCTTAAAGCCCATTAGAATTCCATCACAATCACATGCCCCCTCAATTTCTAGTTCTTTGCTACCAAAGAAGAGATGCTACAAATATTTAGAACATAGAGGTTCTTTTCCTTTTTCCTTGATCACCTTAGGAAAGAAACCTGATAGTGGTATTGCTGGGGCAAAAGGTATACACCATTTTATAACTCTTTGAGCATCATTCCAGATTGTTCTCCAAAATGGGTGGATTGGTTCACAGTTCCACAAACAATGTATCAGTATTTCAATTGTTCCACATCCCCTCCAACTATGACATTTTGCTTTTATCATTTTAGCCAATCTGATAGATGTGAGGTGGTATCTCAGAGTTGTTTTGATTTGCATTTCTCCAATCAATAATGATTTAGAACATTTTTTCACATAGTCATATATAGCTTTGATTTCTCCATCTGAAAACTGGATGTTCATATCTTTTGATCATTTATCAACTGGGGAATAGCTCATGTTCTTATACATTTGACAATGTTCTCTATATATTTTAGATATGACTTCTAGGCAAGAAATTGTCTATACATTTCCCCCATCATATTGCTTTCCTTCTAGTCTTGATTATATTCGTTTTATTTATTCAAAACCTTTTCAATTTAATGTATTCAAAATCATCCATTTTATACCTCAAAATGTTCATATCACTTGTTCATTCATAAATTCTTGTCCTACTCATAAAATAGATAGGTTACATGTTCTCTGTTCTAATTTGCTTATGAAATCTGTTTTGACCTCCTCTTGATAAATGGTTTAAGATATTGGTCTACATCTACTTTCTGCCAGACTGCTTTCCAGTTTTCCCAATAATTTTCATCAAATTGAGAATTTTTTTCCAGAAACTTAGATCTTTACTTCTGTCAAACACAAGGTTACTATAATTTTAAACACCTAATTTTGGTCTTAAAATTAATGCTAAGTATTGTTCCCAAGGCAGAAGAGCCACAAGGGTTAGACAATGGGTGTTATGTGTCTTGCCTACAGTCACAAAGCTAGGAAGTGTCTGAGGTAAAATTTGAACCCAGGATCTCCTGTCTCCAGGACTATCTAGCTTAACTAAACTATAACCACATAGGTAGGACCTGTAGAGAGAACCAATGTATGACAAGGTTAGAAAGGTCAGGGGGCAGCTTAGTGGCTCAGTAGATAAGAGAGCCAGACCTGTTGACCCTTGGTTCAAATACTACCTTCTCTCTCCCTCTCTCTTTTTCTGATCACTTTCCCTCTTCTCTCTTATAGTTCTAGAACTTCTAGAGTTGGATTCAACTCCTACCTCTGATAATTAATGATCTATGTGATTTTCAGGCAAGTTACTTAAGGAAGAGAAGAACCTTTATAAAGCACCTACTAGGAGGTAGGTGTTTAACTTTCCTGGGAGATGAATAAACTGATAAGTATAAACACGGTGTCTGGAGGAGAGAGAAGGTAGACACTTCTTAAACCTTTGCAATCTGGTCACTGACTTTATTGCTCAACTGAAATGGCACTCGACAAAGTTACCAGAGATCTCAATTTGTCAAATCTATGTTTTCTCCCTCCTCACCTTTCCTTCCTTCTCAGCAAAAATGGAGACCTTTAAACATTTCTTCCATTAAAACAGAATTCTATCACAATCATTTCCCGTACTATGTCCAGCCATTTCTCAATTGATGGGCATTCCCTCCATTTCCTATTTGTGATAACGTGAAAAGAGCAGCTACAAATAATTTTCAGCCTATGAGTCCTTTCCCTCCTTTTCTGATCCCATTGTAGTATAGGTGTAGGAGGGGTTGGTTAATACTTGAAGACCGACCAAAATTATATGATTATGTTGGGGTCAAGTACATGTGTTCAACTGTGGCTGGTCAGACCAATTTAAGCCCAGAAAGTTCTACCCAAGGTTGGACACAAATAGTCTATATGAGCATTCGGGATGGAGATATCTCAAAATCTGTGCATCTCACTTTTCTTGTGAGCTTCTGCACTCCTGCTTCACTCTAGAGCACAGCACCTTCTTTGATCTGAGCAAACCATGCTGGATGGTCCTGGGCCAGTATTTCCCCTGTCTCATAACTGATGCCACAATTGCTCAGAGGGAGACCTTGAGCAGGTCCTTGTATCACTTCTTCTGACCTTTGTGTGAGCATTTGCCTTGTGTCAGTTCTCTGTAAAATAATCTTTTAGGTAAACATATATTTGGCACACAAACAACATGGCCAGTCCATTAGAGTCAAACGCTTTACAGTAAATCTTGGCAGTTCAGATTGAGAAGGAACCTCATTGTCTGTCACCTTCTCTTGTCAGGTGAACTTCAGAATCTTCCTAAGAAAATCAACATGTGATTCAGTTTCCTGGCCTAGAACTAATAGACTGTTCAGGTTCCACAAGCATCCAACAATGAGGTCAGCACAATGGCTCTATAGACCTTCACTTTGGAAATCAGCCTAATGCCTCTTTCCTTCCACACTTTTTTTCATAGCCTCCCAAATATTGACCTAGTTCTGGCAATGTGTGATCATCAATCTCATCATCTATGTGGACATCCCTGGAAAGCATACTGCCAAAGTAAGTGAAATTATCCACAAAATTCAAAATTTCTCCATTTACTGTAACTGAGGGTTCCATTTACAGATGCTGTAGTGCTGGCTCACCAAAATTTGTCAGGTCAAGATTAGCACAAATGGCAGAGAATCAATTCATTCTTTGGTGCATCTCAGCCTCATAGGATGCATTGAATGCATAGTCGTCTGTGAACAGAAAGTTGCATACCAATTCTCTCTCCACTTATTCTTGGTTTGTAGCCTTTTCAAGTTAAATAATTTATTATCAGTACAATAGCTGACTCATGCTGTTTTCATCCTCATTGAAGGCAACCAGCAACATCACTGAAAATATCATACTAAGAAGCATGAAAGCAAGCACTCAACCCTGCTTTATTCCACTGGTGACTGGGAAAATGTGAGAGCATCCTCCATTATCTAGAACCTATACAAGTATGGTGTCATGGAGTTGCTGTACAATACTGATTAACTTCCCTGGACAATGAAATTTTGCCATAATGTTCCACAAGTCCTCACAACTGACATAGTCAAAGGCCTTGGGCAGATTGTTGAGCATTGTATGTAGACCTCTGTTCTGCTCCTGGTATTTCTCCTGGAGTTGTTGGGCAGAAACATTGCTCCATATTGATTGTTCCTTGTCCTTTTCTGAAGTGGCACTGACTCTTGGCTAGGTGACCATTGCCCAGGTGAAGGGTCAGCTATTAAGGAGGACTCTTGTAAGAGTCTTGCCATCAAAGACTACTTAAAGTAGTGGTACTGCTAGGTCAAAGTATGCACAATTTAATAGCTCTCTGGGCAAATTTCCAAATTGTTTTCCAGAATGGCTGAACCATTCTCAAAACCATGAACCGTGTGTCAATAATGTATCTGTAGAAAAGTTAACTATCAACAAATATATGAAATATTCCAAATCTTCAGAATACAATGAAAACAACTTGGAAGATTCAACTCACTCATTAACTTCATAAAACATGAATATAGTCAATATTGGAGAAGACACTGGAAACAGGATATACCAATATCCCGCTTAGTGAATTGGTACAGCCACTCTGAGATGCAATTTGGAATCATGCAAGAAAGATCACTAACTAGTCCATGCTCCCTGATCTGTAGATTTCTCATGTACACATATGCCTCATGGAAGTCAAAGATGAAAAAAAGAGTCCCAGATGAATCAAAATATTTGTAGCCAAAAACTGAAAACAAAAATGTCCATTGATTAGGAAGTGACTGAACACATTATGGTACATAAGTGTAATAATTTTTGTTGGACCACAAGAAAAAACAAATGTGGGGAACTTAAAGAAACTTGGAAGATTTTAATGAATTGATGCAGATTGATCAAAGTGGAACCAAGAGAACCAAAGTGAGAATGAGTCAAAGAATAGACTTTAGAAGGTGGGGAAAGCCCAAGAGGGGCTAAAGAAGAAAAGGAATATTAGGAGAACTGTAAAGAGAAAGAAAGAAGCATTGATTAAATGCCTACTATGTGCCAGATCCTGTGCTAAGTGCCTCACAAAGAGCAAGAGAGAGGAGAAAAGGGAGGCTGCCCACCAAAGAGAAAGGGACCAAGGGAGTTATTTGGCAGAAACTTCAAAAACAGAATTTAAACTCTTTCCCCAAATTCCTTCCTTTCCAGTCATAGAGGGTTCCTGAATGACTAAGAGAAGAATAATTTCTAGGAAATTTGGGTTGGTCTTGACCTCATTCAGCATTAATGAGGCAGGGTGAATTAGTGTTCAGAACTGTCATGGAGTTGATGAACAATATTGATGAACTTCGCTGGGCAATGAAATTTTGCCATGATTTTCTACAAGCCTCACAACTAACAGTATAAGTTGGACTTGGCATCAGAGGCGTCCTGGGTTCAAATCCTTCCTCTGATATTAACTAGCCATATGAACCCTGGACAAATTACTTAAGCTTGTTGAGCCTCTGTTTCCACATATCTAAAATGGGCATAATAATAGTATCTATCTTGCAGGGTTGTGAAAACTGATTAACTAATGTATAGAAATCATTTTGAAAACCTTAAAGGACTATTTTATATATGTTGTGAGCTATTAAATAAACATATTGTATGTTCTATAATAATGTGGACCATTATTATGGCAACAAACATTTGTTTAGTAAATGTTTAGAAAATGATACAATGGGAAGAAAGAAGAATCTGAAGTCAGAGGACTTGGGCTCAAATCCTAACTCAATCAGTTTGATCCTGGACCTCAGTTTCCTTATCTATAAGGGAATTAGAATAGAGGTCTCTTCCAGTACTAGGTGGTGCAATGGGCAAAGTCCTAGACCTAGAAATCAGGAAGATCTGAGTTCAAATCTAGCCCAGACATTTACTAGCTTAATCACTTAACTTCTGCATGCCTCAGATTCCCCATTTATAAAATGAGGATAATAGTAGCACCTACCTCCCAGAGTTATTGTAAGGATCAAATGAGGTAATATTTTAAGGTGTTTTGCAAATGTGAAAGTGTTATATAAATGTTAGTTACTAATATTTTCAAAAAGCAAAGAATTAAGAAGCTTCTTGATGAGGGTGAAAAAGGAGAGTGTACAAGCTGACTTGAAGCTGAACAAAAAGACTAAGATCTTGGCAACTGTTCCCATTGTTTCATGAAAAATAGAGGGAGAAGAAATGAAAGCAGTGTCAGATTTTATATTCTTAGGTTCAAAGATCAGTGTAGATGCAATCATGCATCTTTGAAGGAAAGCTATTGCAAATCCGGAGAGCATACTAAAAAGCAGACATCATCTTGTCGACCAAGATCTGTATAGTCAAAGCCATAGTTTTTCCAGTACTTTTGCATGACTGTGAGAGTTGGACTCTAAGGAAAGCTGACTGCTGCAGGGTAGATGCTATCAGATTGTGGTGGTGGAGAAGATTTTTTTTTTCAAGTTTTGGAAATTTTTACTTAATTAATTTAGAATATTTTTCCATGGTTACAAGATTCATCTTCTTTCCCTTCCCTCCTCTACTCCCCTCCCCTAGCCAATGAGTAGGTCCATTGGGTTTTACATGTGTCATTGATCAAGACCTATTTCCATATTATTGATATTTGTATTAGGGTGATCATTTAGTGTCTACATCCCCAATCCTATCCCCATTGACCCATGTGATCAAGCACTTGTTTTTCTTCTGTGTTTCCGCTCCCACAGTTCTTCCTCTGGATGTGGATAGTGTTCTTTCTCATAAGTCACTCAGAATTGTGCTGGATCATTCATTGCATTGCTGCTAGTAGAGAAGTCCATTACATGCGATTGTGCCACAGTGTAACAGTCTCTGTGTATAATGTTCTCCTGGTTCTGCTCCTTTCACTCTGCATCAATTCCTGGAGGTTGTTCCAGTTTGCATGGAATTCTGGTGGAGAAGATTTTGAGAGTCTCTTGGACAGTAAGGAGATAAGTCAGTCAATACTTAAAAAATTAACTCAGACTCTTCACTGAAAGGCTAAATAATGAAGCTGAACCTTAAATGCTTTGGCCACACAACGAGGATACATAACTCATTGGAAAAGACTGATGCTGGGAAAGATTGAAGGCAAAAAGAAAAGGGGATAGCAGAGGATGAGAGGAATAGATAGTGTTAATGAAAAAATGAACCTGACCTTGGACAGACTTTGGGAGAAAGGGGAGGATAGAAGGGTTTGAGGTGCTCTGGCTTGAAGAATCAGACATGACTGAATGATTAAACAACAATTTAATATTTTTATTACTAGTTGATGACCTAAAATTATATCCAATGCTGAGCCATGAGAACGCAAAGATATCAGAGACAGAAACTCTGCTCATGTGGATCTTACAATCGATCTTACAAACCATTATACAAAACTAAAGATAGTAAGAAAACTTTGAAGGTGATTGGGGATGCCAAGAGGAGTAAGCCCCTTATCCTATTGATGTAGCCCCCACAAGGAAACCAGGGATGTGGGATCAAATGAAGATAAAGGAGGGAGATGGAGCCTCAATGAAAGAAAGGGGATTTAAAACCGCAATCAATCCCTAAGTATTTATTAAACACCAACTGTATGTCAAGCATTCCGTTAAGCACTAGGAATATAAAGTCAAAGGAAATCACATACCCCAAGGCACATCTCAAATCTAGCCTTTCATTGGTATAATCAGCTGTATTGAACCCTATATTTCTAGGGGGGAGGTGAAGTCTACAAGACAGAACTGATGTCCTCCAGAAAGCACTGTTTTCCTGATTAAAAAGGGGCCAGAACATAAATCCATTCTTCTTTTCCTGCCAAACTAACTATCCTCTATTTGATGCCATTGTGAGGCTTTGTGCTTGCAGGGGAGAAGAGAATTCATTTTAAAGGGTCACTACCAAATTCTGAAGTTTCCAGGGAAACTTTAGGGTTTTGGCAAAAACCACATCGAATATAGATGGTATAGAATGTAGAGATGCCCCCAAGGGGAACCTAGTCTCATGTCAGGGGCTGGAGGTCCAGTCACCACATAAGTCCTGAAGAGGGATTGAGCATTGAGGTCGGGGAGAAGACTATTTTCTGGGATTTTCAGGGCATTAAACCCAGGGTCCATCCTAGCCTTGAAAGGCTGCCCATACACAAATGTAGCCATGTTGGTTAGCCACAAATTGGCTAGGGATGACGATTCATCCTTTGAGCAGAGCTCTCTCTGTTCAATGATTTGAATTTGAAGTCTTCATGAGTTGCATTTTTCAGACTTTATGTAACTGACTTGAAACAAGCAGAGTCATTGCTCTGGCAAGTTGTACCTTGGAAAACTGGAAATGCTCCACACCAGGCTACATCAATCAGCAGTGGGTCCCACACCATGGGCAAACAAGAGTTCCCTTTTCAAACCAGCATCTTTGCCCTGCCCATCCCTTTAAAGACACATGATCACATTTCAGAATAAAGCAGATGAGACAATCCAAAAGCTAATCCTCAAAACCAAGACTTGTTAGAAAGTGTAGAGCTAAGGATTAAGTTTCACCCTCTCATTTAAATACCAATTTCTTTCTGTCACCCAAACTTTCTGGGTACAGAGCCAAGTTTTTCTGTGGAAGGAGGGAAGAAAAGATTTAAAATAGGGGTGTGTGAGGGTTAGTGATTCATCTTCAGTTGCTAGCCATTGCAAGGAGAACCAATTCCTGAGAGAAGCTGAAGAAGGTAATTTCTTTATCCACTTTGACTGTGTTTTCCTAGTTTTTCTAGTTCTGTATATTTCTAGAAAAAAACGTTTTTTACAAATATTTTCAACAATGCACTAATTATTAAAATGATTGAGTTTTTCAAGAATGACTGAATTCACGGGGCTGGAACCAGTCGATGTTTGAGACTACAGAGAAAGAGTATCTTTAGGACAAAACTCCCTTGATTCCTGGGTGTGTGCGGGTGTATTCTTTGCTGTCCTCCTAGACTGCTCTGCAACTTGCTGTCTCCTCAAGTGAGATTGCTCTGAACTTGGAGTCCCCTGGGTGCTTGGTTTCCAAAGTGGATTTCTCTTTGCCAATATTCCTTAGATGATACTTCCCCAACTGATTTGACTGCAAGATACTTTGGGGATGTTAAACTATGTTTACCAAATCCACAAATGTCAGTCTGCAGGCTATGAAATCCCATTGAGATAAAAGGAGTTTGGAGAGACTTTGTAGCAAAATTAAGTGTCAAGCCTAGATGGTTGCTGAAGTTTTCTCTAACACTTTCTGTGTGATGTCATGCTGGAAGATTGTTTTAAGTTGCTACTATTTGTGAGAAGTATCCAATGTCCCAAGCACTGGGAGCTGTCCAAAAGTGGAAAGGGAGTGAATTTCCCCTCAAAGGAAATCGATCACCAAGTAAAGGGGAGATGCCCATTTGTCTGGCACATTATCCAGAGGATTCTTGCTTTAGATGGTTGGGCTGGATGTTCCCTGCAGCCTCTCCCACTCTGAGTTTCTGTGATTTCATGATAATTTCATGTTTTACATTTTAAGAGAGGAAAGTGTCACTAGAATTGGAATATTGAATTCCCTATTTGACCCAGGTGAAACGTCTGTGTGTCCTCCAGTTTTGTTTTTTTTTTTTAAAACCCTTACCTTCTGTCTTGGAGTCAATACTGTGTATTGGCTCCAAGACAGAAAAGTGGTAAGGGCTAGGCAATGGGGGTCAAGTGACTTGCCCAGGGTCACACAGCTGGGAAATGTCTGAGGCCAGATTTGAACCTAGAACCTCCCGTCTCTAGTCCTGGCTCTCAATCCACTGAGCCACCCAGCTGCCCCCTTGTTTTGTTTTTCATCTATGAAATGAGTTAGTCTAGATGACTTCGGAGATCCCCTACAGTTCTGAATCTAGGATCTTTGCTTCGAAGATTCTTAACCTCCCTGGCTTTCAGTTTCTTCCTCTGTAAAATTAAGAAGTTAGACCTCATGACTGGGAGGTCCCTTCCAGCTCAAGGTCTAGGATCCTGGGATTTGTGGCATACAATCTGTTCAGGCCACCATTAGACCCCTGGTGGTTTATGGGCAGTAGATGGATCCCCTTTCCCTCTAATATCCCTTATTGGTGCTGTGCTGGAAAGTAGAACCCCAAGGTGAGATTTTGATCTAGGAGGAGAATTCAGAGGCTTGGCAGATGGGGCCCCAGGATACACTAAAGCTGGCAGCCACAGTTGATTATGGGCACTGTGTGTGGTCCACTTCCTGGGATAATATCCTAGCAGTTCTACCAACTGGGATGGAATCACACTGATTGAGAAAAGAAGACCAGAGGGCAGATAACTATTGCATATATTTTCTATATCCTCACATAGTATATATTATCTCTCCCAATAGAACATAATCTCCTTGAAGGTAGGGAATGTTATCTTTTTGTCTTTGTTTATTTCTAGAGCCTGGCACATGGTAGGTTCTTTGTTGTTCATTAATTTCCATTGTGTTCAACTCTTTGTGAACCCATTTGGAATTTTCTTGGCAATTATCATGGAGTGGCTTGCCATTTCCTTCTCCAATTCATTTTATAGATGAGGAAACTGAGGCAAAGACAGTTAAATAATTTGTCCAGGGTCACACAACTAGTGTCTGTGGCTGGATTTGAATCTAGGTCTTCCTGACTCTAGGCAGGGTACTCTATCCTAGAGTTCCTAGGAGCTTTACAAAAGGATATTTGTGGATTGTAGGGCTGGGAAGGGTGCTTGCTTCCTTTCACAGTGATGTGGACTGGGAGAAGGTATGGTTCTTCCCTTTTGTTCTGTATTTTCTCCATACCTCTTGGCAAGACTTCTGTGGAGAATTAGCAACCCCCCTCCATGTCACCATTCTGACAGTTCTCAAAATCTCAGGCAGCCCTGGGAGACATGATGGTTAGAGCTCTAATGGAAAGTCAGCCTGCACCAGGGGTCAAGCAAGACTCCTTCTGGGTTTTCTTTCCAGTCCTGCCACTGACTAGTGGTGGGACTCTGGGTAGGCTTCTCTTTTCTGTATGTCTGATTCCTTCTCTGTGAAATGAAAGGCTGGACTATATGGCTTCAAAGTCCATTTTAGTGCCAAAGTTCTACGGTTCTCACTGGCCAAGGTGGAAAGCATTGAAGAGGGGGCTGGTTTGGAAGCCGGTTCATTTCCTCTTTGAAATAGTCATTGAGCAGATGACAATGATAAGGACAAAAGTTTCCCTTTTTCAGTTTGCTCTGGATGTGGTTGTGGTTGTGGTTGTGGTTGCTCTCCTGTTCCTTGGCAGGCCACGCTCTAACCCTAGACAGGAATTTGTTTTAGTCAAAAGAGTCCTGGAGCCCTGAGTTCTAGTCCCATCATTGTGTGACCTTTTCCTCTCTGGATCTTAGCATCTTCCTTTCTAAAATTAGAGATGAGTTTTAATTAAATAATTTCCTAATGCTCTTTCTTTTCCTTTCTGTAATCTAGACAATGTCCTTTTTAAACAAATATTCTGAATCTATATACCAAAACAGAGCATTTCTACATATACAGCATGACACAGAAAAACGAAACTAGATGTGAAACCGTGAATCTCCATTCCATACAACTTACTATTTTTTTTTAAACCCTCATCTTCAGTCTTGGAATCAACTCAGTATATTAGTTCCAAGGTGAAAGAGCAGTCAGGGCTAGGCAACAGGGGTTAAGTGACTTGCCCAGGGTCACACAGCTGGGAAGTATCTAAGGCTAGGTTTGAACCTAGGACCTCCTGTCTCTAGGCCTGGCTCTCAATTCACTGAGCTACCCAGCTTCTCCCTCTCCTTAAGTTTTAATTCTATGATCCTATCTAGGATCTAGATCTAGGATCTAGGATGCTAAAAGCTACTTGGACTCAATTTCCTCAAGTGTAAAATGGGGACAATTATTTCTGTCCAGCCTATGACTTGGAGTTTTATGCTGCCAACATGGAATCTAGAAACCCCAAACTTGTTGCCTCCTAAGATATGAAGAACCCCAAGTTTTAGGACTAGCTTGTAAGTTGGAGACCCTAAAGCTTGTACTTGTTCCCTGTTCCCGGGATGATCCACCCTGAGGGGAATCCCATGCTAGCAATTTTAGACTGAATAATGGACCCTAAGGTAAAGGCAATCCACTTCAGTTGGGGGCTAAGCCCAAGGAGAGTGACTCTTTACTGCAGTAAGCACTAAGTCAGTCTCCTAAGCTGAAGGTCCTGAGTTCAATTCTCCGAAGGAGGGTGTGATATATTGGAAGAGGCTTCTGGAGACAAGATTTAGGCTACTAGGCTACAAGATTGGGGTTTCTAGAGTCCATGTTCACAATGCATATCAAATGAGATCCAGGATGTGAAAATGCTTTGAAAAGCATAAAGTGCCATGAAAATGTCAAGGACTGCTAGGACTCTGATGTAGCAGAGTCAAACTGCCTCAAGCTACCACCTGCTAACCCTGGGCTACCCTGATTCGTCTTGGGTTCAGGGAAATGGATTTGCAAATACTCAAAGCCCCCATCAGCGTGTACTCTCACAAACTAAGCTGAGGCACAGATGAAACCATCACTAAGAGTATTTCATTAAGACCATAATAAGGTCAACGAAGGAAAAAAGAATTAACTTGCTCTGCCCTGACCTCCCTGCTCCACGTTTCTTGTTTCTCATCTATCCAGTCATCCATGGTAGAGTATTAGCCCAGGAATTGGAAGTGTTGTAAGGAGTATTCCTCACCTCTAAAAATGCCAGCCTTCTGAGGGATGTCCTTCTCCAGAGAGTATTGCGCCCATCACAATTCTATTGAAATGGGCGGAACGCCCCCTCCCCCAAGCTTGAGGAAGTCCATTTGCTCTTCAGAAAGCATGTGGGACACCTATGGGGGAGTCCAAGAGGACTCATCCCTCTTCTCAGGTGGCCTGAGAACAGGCATGGGCAGAAGGAAGCTCTCCATCTACTCTAACCCTCTACCCAGGAGATCTCTCCATTCACTTCACCTGGGTTCTCTACTGGGGATGGTGAGAGTAGAGGATAGGAGAGTACAAGGGGCCGAGGCAGAGGAAGCTTGTCAGCTGGCCATGAGGCATATGTGTCTGGTGCCCAAGGAGTGAAGAATTGAAAGCTTCAGGCCCTCCCTGAGTGCCATCAGCAGGAGAAGCAAGGAGATGGCGCTGCCCACTGGCGGGTAGTGCCTAAACAAGGAAGGCCTGGATCTCTTCCCTACATGGTCCCTGGCCACTTTTAGAACCTCTCCATTTGCCAAAAGGAGAGTTTTTTTTCATTTTATTTACTCAATTTAGAACATTATTCCTTGGTTACAAAAACCATATTCTATTCCTCCCTCCCCTTCCCCCAACCTTCCCTTAGCTGATGCACAGTTTCACTGGGTATTGCATGTGTCCTTGATCAAGACCTATTTCCCTATTATTGATATTTGCACTTGGGTGATCCTTTAGAGTCTACATCCCCAATCAAATCCCCATCGAATCATGTGATCAAGCAGTTGTTTTTCTTCTGTGTTTCTACTCCCACAGTTCTTCTTCTGAATGTGAATAGTGTTCTTTCTCATAGATTCCTCCAAGTTGTTCTGGATCACAGCATTGCCACCAATGGAGAAGTCCATTACATTCAATTGTACCACAGTGCATCAGTCTCTTGTGTACAATGTTCTTCTGGTTCTGCTCCTCTCACTCTGCATCGATTCCTGGAGCTCGTTCCACAAAAGGAGAGTCTTACAAGGCCAAAGGGAGACTCTTTGACTCTGAGAGGGAGAATCTCAGAAGGATCCTGAAAGGTTCCTGAATTTTAGGGAGAAGCTAAGCTCTCCTGGGGAGAGACACCTCCCTTCCGATAGTGAGAGATCCCAAAGAAAGCATTTCTGGGAAGAAGGAGTAATCCAGGGTTTCCCAGTAGGAAGACCATTTAAAAAATAAACACACAGTTATACACATTGCCTAAAGGGATTAGAGAAACTCAAACAAAGTAACATTGGGAAAGGAGAGAGGGAGGGGTGAGAGAGAGAGAGTGAGAGAGAGAGAGAGAGAGAGGCAGACAGACAGAGACAGAGAGACAGAGAAAGACAGAGAGAGACAAAGAGACACACACAGAGACAGAGAGACAGAGAGAGAGACAGAGTGAGACAGAGAGAGACAGAGAGACAGAGAGACAGAGAGAAAGAGGGAGGGAGGGAGAGAAGAGGAGGGGAAAAGACAGACAGAGAAAGAGAGAGACACAGAAAGAGACTGAGAGAGACAGAGCGGGGGGAATAAAGAGAGAGAGGGGGGAAGAAACAGACTTACACACAAACATGCAGAGATAGACAGAACTAGAGAGACAGAACAATAGAGAGGACAGACAGAGAACTGCTCAGTTACAGTCTTTGACAGTAACTTGGTGTTAGTTACCATTCCAAATTGTTTATTAGACACTCTCTAATTTTCTGAGACCAGAACCTCGAAGGAATAAAGAATGGAAAGACAGTCCACTGGAGAGGGACACAGAACTCAGTAAAACTCAGGCCATGGAAGAGAATTTTTAAAAAATCAGATGTTTTAGGAGCCACTGAATCTCAGAACGGGGAAGGACCTTGGGGACCAGCTAGTCCAAGGCTTCTCAACCTGGGTCCATGGGTCCCCAAATGATTTGTGAATAGTTCTGAAGGGAGTCTCAAGCTTGGATGGGAAAAATATCTCTACTCAACTAACTTCTAACTAAAATGTCAAATGGAGGAAGTCAGGGAAACCAAGAGAGACAAAGAAATATAAGGAAGGAGAAAATTCCGGGCATGGAGAACACCAATGGAAATGCATGGAGTTGTAGCAGCTAGGTGGCTCAGTGGATAGAGAGCCAGGCTTAGAGATGGGAGGTCTTGGGTTCAAATCAGGCCTCAGACACTTCTTAGCAGTGTGACCCTGTCCAAGTCACCTAACCCCAATCACCTAGCCTACTCTTTTGCCTTGGAACCAATATTTATTATTGATTTTAAGATGGAAGGTAAGGGTTTTTAGAAAAAGAAAGAAAATGCATGAAGAACAGCAAAGAGGCCAGATTTTCTGGATTGCAGAGCAGGTGGAGGGGTGTCAGGGATAAGAAGCCCAGAAAAGATCAGGAAGGGCTTTAAAAGCCAAGCACTAGCTTTTGGAGGTAATAGAGAGTCACTAGATTTTCTACAATAAGGGGGTGAGTTGGTCAGATCTGTGCTCCAAGATTGCTTTGATAGCTCAGTGGAGAATGGCCTAGAGTAGGGAGAGACCTAAGACAGGGAGACCCAGCAGCAGGCTGTTACAATAGAGCAGTGACAGCATCAGAGGAGAGGAGGGGGCAGACATGAAAGATACACCAAACATGGGAGCCACAAGAGCTGGCAACTCATTGGATGGGAGGAATCCAAGAGTCACTGAGAGGAGGATGGAGCCTTCCACAGAAATTGGGAAGGTAGGAAGGAGAAAAGGTAATAAGGTCAGTTCTGAGTATGTTGAGTTTAAGAAATCTATGAAACTGGGAGAAGCTAGATGGCTCAGTGGCTAGAGAGCCAGGCAAGCTGGGAGGTTCTGGGTTAAATCTGGACTCAGACACTTATCAGGGTAGTTCTGGGGAAGTCACTTGGTCCCCTTTTCCCAGCCCTCAACACCCTTCTGCCTTAGAACCAACACACAGGATTGATTCTAAGGCTAAAGGAAAGAGTTTTTAAAAAGAGTCTAATAAATGAGGGCAGCTAAGTAGTTTAGTAGATAAAGAGCCCAGCCTAGAGGTAGGAGGTCCTGGGTTCAAATCTGGCCTCTGTAAGATTTAAAATGGTTGAGGTCTTAAACTGTAGTGATTAAAATAGTGGAAGATATAAATTGTGATAGATATAAGAGAGGGTGAGTAAATTTGACTGCAGAAATATGTTTCACTACAGTGTCTTGGGTTTTAAAATCAAATATAAGGTGGTCGCCAGGGAAATATTCCCAATTATTCAAATACCCAAGTCAATTGGGTTTTATAGAGATTTTAATTAACAATACAATGAGTAATCAAAGAAAGAGGGAGAGAGTAAGAAAGGAATAAGTATGAAGGGCCTCAAGCCAATATGGCCTAGACCTGAGTCTTAAAAGAGAAATCAGTCAGTTTTTTCACACTCACCACAAGGTCTGACTAAACAAGGATACTAGTGACACCAGGCCAGCGTCCTTCCTCAAAGAGTCTTCCAGCCAGAGATTGTTTCAAAGGGCCTCTCTCAAGAGCCTCCAGAGCTCCTACCCCAGAGGGACAGAGCCCCTCAGAGGAGCTCCTCAAGGAGCTCTCCTTCAGAATGAGATTTCCTCCAAGAGCACTTCTCCTCAAAGAGATCTATCTCCAAAGAAAGAGCCCTCAAGCATCAGTCCTCAAGGAAATGAGTCACTCAGAATGAGATCTTCCAGAATGAGAATCAGAAATCGAGATCCCTCTGAATGAGATCCAAGCTCTTATTTTTAAGGGCAAAAATTTCCTCTGTCACCTCCCCTAAGTCCTTACATCTACCAATCACTGTAGATGTTTCTAAAGGACCGCCCATTTTGAATTCACAGCTGAGTAGTTTTAATCTCTTTAGTAAGTCAGAAAAAAATGCTGCTGTGTCAACAAATTTCATTAAGAAAAAACCTCTGAATAAGTTATCACCCTTTTAGGTTTAAGTAGCTTACAAGTTGCTCCACCTTTATAGGTACTTAGTATCCCATTGTATCAATTCTAAAACAGTCATGACTCAAAGAACTTCCTGTCCTTTCCATAAGCATGGATCAAAGCACTTTCATTGTTCTGAAGGAGTTTTCTGTCCTAAAGTAGTCTTAAGTAGGGTGGAGTAGGGATATTCCCAAGGCAAGGAGTTTTCACACTTAAGTAGAATTCTCACTATCTTCTAGGGAATTTTTTAAAGTAGAAGATTCCCCAATGGGAGAAACCCCTAACATTCATAAGTGTAATAAATTTTGAGGTTTACACCTCAGACCCTTCCTAGCTGGGTGACCCTGGACAAGTCCCTTAACCCCCATTGCCTAGCCCTTACCCCTCTTCTGCCTTGGAACTGATACAAAGTATTGACTCCAAGATGGAAGGTGAGGGTTCAAAAAAAAAAAAGGCGATGCTACGTCCACTTAAAGCAGTCCAACAGACATCAATGCTTTAAGCCAATCAAGAGTTTTTGAGCTTCAGATGACCATAGAAACTGTATGGTTTCCTCATTTGTTTGCTCTTTAATCTTCTGTGTTCAGGTAGCTTTTATCTCTACAGGCACAAACTGGTTTTGAAAACCAAACCCAGGTTTGGCCACAAATAATCTATTGTTCTGAGAGGAACAGCCTGGGTGTTGGGGGTAGCTTCAGGCTGACCAGTTTGTTTTCTGGGAGTTGGGAGTGCCGACCAGAGACAGAACCAGGCTCAGCATCAGAGGCCCCGGGTTCAAAGGCAAGCTCTCCCCCCTTTTAGCAGCACTGCCCTTGAGCCCTTGGATTAAGCCTCATTTCTCTACTAAGAAAAGTTCTCCCAATAACTGTTACAGATGTTACAAATGTTTCCATTTTAGAGGTGGGAAAACAGAGACTCAGAAATAAAGTGACTTGTCCAAGGTCCTACAGCTAGTAAGAGTCAGAGTAGGCTGAAGTAAAGAAAGATCTCTCCATCCCAAAGTTCTTTCCTACTCACCCATCACATTGCCTGGATGCCCACCATTATGCACTCTCTTCAGTTCAGTAATGCCCTCTCCCTGAGAAGTCTCTCTTAAAATGCAGATGGTAGGGATGCATGTGTTGGGGGAGGGATGAGTGCTTGCCTTTATGCCTTGGTGAGAGGTTCAATATGCTGTTGGAAAGTGCCTGAGATTGAGAGTCAGGAGACAAGCCCTGTCACCGACTTGCTGTGTGGTCTGGGACAATTGCTTTATCTCTCTGGTCTTCAGTCTTCCATTCCAGACAAGAAGTGGATTGGCCTCCCTCTTCCCAGTTGGGCATAATAGTGTGCCCTGGTTTGGGAACTGGAAGATCTGGGTTCAGATCTCGACTCATCTTCCTCTTCTGGGAGATTCCTTGGAATAAGAGATGAAGCACTGGATGGCAGGGAAACCTGGGTTCAGATCCTGCCTTCTTCACTTTCTAACTGTATTGTGACCATAGGGTTGTGCATGTGGATTCTCAGGCAGAAAGAGAAGGAAGAAAAGAACTTGAGGGAGGGACTAGAGGCAAGTCACTTAACCTTGTTACTTAGTCATGAAACATTTATTAAACACCTACTGTGTGCCAGGCACTGTACTAGCTCTAGGTGTACAAAGTAAGGCAACAGTCAGTCCCTGCTTTCTAGGAGCTCAATCTAATGGGAACCCTTAGTTTCCATGTCTATGAAATGGGGAGAATAAGATGTGTGTAAGCTACTTCTCAGGGCTGTGATGAGGCTCAGATGAGAGGATGTACATAAGGCACATTATAACCATCAATTATGATTATTGTTTTCATTGCCCTAAACAGGTGTGCCTTTGGGCAAATCACTTATCCATTCCAACTAGGGCTCAGTTTCCTCCTCTGAGCAAGATCTCTCTAAGACATCTGTGCAGCTTTAAATCCAGCAACCCCTTTTGTCCCTGAGAGAAGAAACTGAGGGAACCCCAAAGGAAAGGAGAGGAGAGGCAAGAAAGACAGTTGCTTCATGGGTCCTGCTGCCCCAGACAGTCTTCAACAATGGGGGTGCAGTAGAAGAGGAAGAACTGCCCTGAAGACCAGCATCCCTCCCCTGTGGTTACCCAGTGAGAACTCAAATCCTGGGCAGGCCCTGTGTGGTTGTACCTTCCAGTGATTATTAACCCAGACTAACATACATGGGGCAGAAGACACCATAGGTAGTCCCCCATCCTCAAGCACTAAGTCCAAAGGACCAAGCCCTAGCCATCAATGGTATAAAGGGTGAATATTATGGTTGAGACTGAAAAAAATCTAAATTTAAATGGTTGCCAAGGGAAATCCCAAATAATAACATACCCAAGTCAGCTGCCAAATTTTTATGGTGTTTTAATTACAACAGGAGGAAGAAAATATTAGAGGAGAGAGAGAGAGAGAGAGAGAGAGAGAGAGAGAGAGAGAGAGAGAGAGAGAGAGAGAGAGAGAGAGAGAGAGAGAGAGAGAGAGAAGGAAAAGGGGAGAGATGGAAAGAAGTTTAACGCTGAACCACTCTGGCTCAGGCTGAGCCAAAATGGGTGTTAAGGCCTTGGAGAGCCAAGGCAGGGAAAGGGATCAGTCCTTATCACTCACGTGACAAATCTGAAGGAAAAGCAGTCTGCAAGGCTCCTCCCACCTCAAGCTCCAGCCTCCAACTGACTCTAACCCTCTTCCCAGGAAGTCCTGAGAATTCCAGAGGTTGTTCTCTACCTCACTTCCTGCATCTCATATGTGCCAATGGTGGCTCAAGCTTGACTTGGGACCTCCCAAAGGTCTCTCCTTTTTTTGTACATGTCTGTTGAAGGCCATATACTCAAATAATTAAATCTTGTGTTTGCTGCAACCCTTCCTAATTTTGTTACACTGAGTAGGGTGGAGAATGTAGTTTCCAAGACCTGATTCTGTTATTCCAAGTATCTCTATTGTTAATGATCAGGAAATAGCTAAATCTGATCTTCTAAAGAATGGTCTGAATAGGGTGGAGTAGTTTTGAAATTCACAATGGCCATATGCCTCTCATTGGGAAATTCACTTTGTTTCTTCCTTCCTCCCTCCCTTCCTTCCTTCTTCCTTTCCTTCCTTCCTTCCTTCTCTCCTTCCCTCCTTCCCTCCTTCCCTCCTTCCCTCCTTCCCTCCTTCCTTCCTTCCTTCCTTCCTTCCTTCCTTCCTTCCTCTCTCACTGATGCTAATCAATAGAATGTTCTCCTATAATGACTAACTATAGCTAAAGTATAATTATACATAACAAATCAACACAGTGACCATTTCTGACAACACTGGCCCCATTCCACCACCTCTCTGCCAAGGGGAAGAAGACATTGTGTCCCTAGCAGTCATTCCTCTGTGGTCAAGATTATAGCAGATAAATTGAGTGGAGTTCATAGCATCATAAGACTAGAACAAGAAGAGATTCAGAAGTCATCTAGTCAGTCCCCTTCTTTTACAGGGAAGAAAACTGAGACCCATCAAAGTTAAAAGTGACTTTCTGGCCTCAGGATAATGTCAGCTTCTTGAGGTCAGGAACTGGTTTTGTTTTTGTCTATATAGCTCTGATACTTCATCAAGGACTGGGTGCATAATAGCTCTCATAAGCATTTGTTGGATGGAACTGAATTCAAAAGATGATCCTTTTCAGCTTCAGTCTCTAAAAAGCCACCTGTCTCTTGTGGTCCTGTTTTCTCAGACACCATGAGTAAGATCAGTGAGACAGTGAACAGGGCCAGGGCTGCCTTCAACTCTGGCAAAACTCGGCCCTTGAAGTTCCGGTTACAGCAGCTGGAAAACCTGCGAAGGATGATGAAGGAGGGAGAAAAGGACATTGCTGCAGCCCTGAAAGCTGATCTCCACAAGGTATTGATTCAGTCCAGGAACTGAGTGACTGTGGAACATACTAGAAGAATATTGTAACCATGTAAATGGGGTTTTCCAAGACTGTGAATTGCCAAAACTGTGAAGGTTTTGGCCAAACTGTAAAGATAATTTTTAGTGTCTTGATTTTAAGTCTAAAAATAAGTGGTCACCATGGGAAAATTCCCAAATATGAAAATACCCAAGTCAGCTGGGTTTTATGGAGATTTTAATTAATACAGATGAAGGAATTAAGGAAGAGAGACAGAGACAGAGAGAGAGAGAGAGAGAGAGAGAGAGAGAGAGAGAGAGAGAGAGAGAGAGAATAGTAGAAAGGGCCTAGGCCAAATGGCCTAGGCCTGAGCCTAAGGGAGAGCGAGTCAGTCTTTATCACTCACCACAAGATCATCTCAATCAAGCTTCAGTCCTCCACTGAACTCCTGAACTCCTGAACTGGGTTCAGAGCTCCAATTCAGCTTCAAAACTGAACTCTCTCCAAACTGAACTGAATTCTCCTTTTAAAGAAATTTTCTCTTATGTCACCTCCCCTAAATTTTCACATCTACCAATCACAGTAGACACTTTTTCCCAGGACTGCCCATTCTAAGTTCACATCTTCTTTGGTTCTCACCTTCTCTAGTTAGACTAAAACTTCACACCTCTTTTGTTAAGCTTGCCTTTTGTAAGTTACTTGTATTTTTTTAAACCCTTTCCTTCTGCCTTGGAGTCAATACTGTGTATTGACTCCAAGGCAGAAGAGTGGTAAGGGCTAGGCAATGGGGTCAAGTGACCTGCCCAGGGTCACATAACTAGGAAGTGTCTGAGGCCAGATTTGAACCTAGGACCTCCCATCTCTAGGCCTAGCTCTCAATCCACTGAGCTACCCAGCTGCCCCCAAGTTGCTTGTATTTTAATTTAAAATCCAAGAATTTTGATCTTTTTTTGAGATTGCATTTTTATGAAAATCCAAGATTTTGATTTTGTTTGAGAAAATATCTTCAAGGAAGAAGCTTGCTAATTTCTATATCCAGAGAATGAACTGTTGCATTAAGAGAAAACCTACACTACATTAAGAAGATCAAGAATGAACTTTGGATATGGTTGATTGAACTGAAGTTTGATAGAACATTTATTGTAAATGTACACTTTTATGAAAAAAGGGACTGCCCCTAATTTGGTTTTCTGTCAATGTGCCTAGCAAAATATTGGTTTTGCTTTCTTTCTTTTCTATTCCTCCCTCACTACTCTAATTTCCTCTTAGAAAATTGAATATTGTATATATCTACAGTTAGAAGTGCATTTAGGACTATAAGATGATTATGTTAAATGACCAATGGGGAGACTAGTCTTCCAATGATCATCAGGGGGGATTGTGAATCGTAAAAATTCTCAGACCCTACTTCATAAGATTTGGTCAAGACAATTCCCCATTTTAAACAATGAAAGTACTTGATCAGGGATGTGAGAACTCTACTCCACCCATACTTAAGCATACTTTAGGGGAAGATAAAGTTGTAAACTCTTTACTGAACAATGAAAAGTACTTAACCCATACTTATAGTGAGGCCAAGCACTTAAGCTAAGTCTATTTTTAGATCTAATACAAAGGGATGCTAAGTACCTATGAAGGTCACATTAATCACTAAAAGATCAAGCAACTTGCAAACTTGCAAGGGGCAAAGAGGTGTGAACTTACTCAAAAGTTTAGTCTACTCAGGTGTGAATTACTCAAAAGTTTAGTCTACTCAGGTGTGAATTAAGAATGGTCTGTCCTTTGGAAAACATCTACTGTGATTGGTAGATGTGAAAACTTAGGGGAGGTGACATAGGAGAAAATTCTCTTTAAAAGGAGCTCAAAAGAGGTCTTGGGGAAATTCAGCTTGCCAAAGCTTAATTGGAGAGAGGCAGCTTGCCAGAGCTGCCTTGAAGGGCTTAGTGGCTGGCTGAAAATTCAGTTTGCCAAAGTTGAATTGGAGCTCGGACTAGTTGGAGTAGCTGAGTCTCTCTGAACACTAGAATCTTGCTCAGGACAAATCTTGTGGTGAGTGGATTAAAGACTGACTGATCTCTCTTAGGGCTTGGGCCGAGGCTGGCCTAGGCTGGCCTGGGCTGGCCTACCCCTTTGCTCATTATTTCCGCTTACTCTCTCTCTCCCTTTCATTAATTCCTTAATTTGTATTAATTAAAATCTCCATAAAAACCCAGATGACTTCAGTATATTTCATATCTGGGAATTTTTCCCTGGCGACCACTTTATATTTGATTTAACTCAAGATAATATCTTGAAACCATATTTCCATGGTCACAGTTTTAGCCAACCACTCTTTTAACTATTACATGCTTAGTACCCTTTTTGTATTAGATCTAAAAATAGACCTAGCTTAAGGTTTTAGCTTCACTATAAGTATGAGTTAGGGACTTTTCATTGTTCAATCAGGAGTTTTCAACTTTATCTTCCCCTAAGGCACTGTCTGAGCAAGGTGGAGTAATTTTAAAAGTTCTCACTACATTCCTGATTAACCTCCATTGTTACAATAGGGGAATAGCTTAACCCAATCTTCTAAGGTATAGTCTGAGAAGTTTTTAAGATTCACAATATGGGCAAATCATAGGTGCCTTCAAAGTGCTTAGGATTGAAGCTCCATCAGCTTGAAATTCTATGACCGTATAATTACAAGCCCATGGGCTAAAAGTGTCTGATGGTAGGGGTATAAACCTTCAGGGTGAATTCAGAATGGAGGGCAGAATGTAAAGGGAAGTAATCTGGGATGACTCTGAGGGGGAGGCAGCATACAAAAGAATGGGGCAGAAGAGCAGGAGTGAGAAGGAAATCACACATGGGTAGGAATTAGAGCAAAGATGGGAGGCCAGAATGAGCCCACTACATATTGGGGCAAAGAGCTAGACTGGACCAGAATGGAAGGTTTGAGTGAGAAAGATGACCATATATCACAGAGTGGAGGGCACTGAAATCAAGAAGGGAACTTAGAGATCATAGATGCTTTGGAGGTTTTTCATCCTCAAATCCAACAAACCAAGCCAAGCTAAGAGTAGGTCTAGAAGAAACCTTAGAGCTCCCCTACTCTGACCCCCCTTAGGATATGGAAGATGATGGAAGGGACTCATCCAAATAGCTATATTCATCCTTTCTTGTCATGCAGTAATAACCCATTTCCTTCACGTTCTCTCTTTATAAACTACCTAAATAGTAAACTGTGACTTCCTAGGTGAGGAGCCATTCAGGGAAATCATCAGCAGACAGGATATCTTCCCAGGGATGTCTGTCTTGGCCCTTTGTCTTTAATTTGGTGATGGGTGTTCTGGTACTTTTTGTAAAGATGGAAAAAATGACTGACTCTAGAGTCAGGAGTTGACTTTGAATCCTGCCACTGCTGACTGCTACCTGTGTGACTGTGGGCAAGTACCTTCATTTCTCTTGGTCTCAGTTCTATCATTCTGTAAAACTACATTGGAATAGATGAGGTGTGAGGCCTAGAACCTATGATCTCACCCTGAATAACATTGTCTTCTATGAGGATGATATTAGAAATTACATCTTGTTACATTAGTTTAAAGATAAGAAGTGAAGAAGCTGACTTGAGAAAGAATTGGAATCTGAAACAGATATGAGACAGTGTCAGTTTGAAATGTTGACAGTATGTGAGGGAGGGTTAAGGGTTTTTTGTGGCAGTTACTCTCTCTGGGTGTGGCTGTTACTCTGAGGGAGTTAGCAGTTCGATGCTCCCTCAAAGTTCTGGGAGCAGGTGACATCTTTTCTCTCTCTCCTCACTGTCTGAGGTAAAAGGAAAAAAGGGAAAAACCTGAAGGAGCTAAGTGATACCCTTTTCTAACTTGGGAAATACTAATGACTGTCTATCGCTGTTTCATAGATTGCTTTATCTTTGAGAAGATCAAAGAAAGACCTTGTCTTTGGTATGGACTCTGAGTCTGTTAAAGCCCAGAGTTCTAACTTGGTTCTTGCTGAAGCTCAGCCAGCTATCCTTTATTATTTTTATAACTTGGAGACAAGGTTAAGAATTATATACTTCTTATAAAGATAATAGGGTTAGTTTGTCATAGAATAGTGAACATTGGGGTGAGTCAAATCAGGAAGGATCAGTGAAGCCTGTAAAAACAGGAGAAGTAGTTCTTTGTGGAACCAGGAGGTTTTATTTGAGTGGAGTTGGAATTCCTTAGAGTTAGAAATCCTTTATATCCTTCTATTCTCAATAAATATTTTATTTTTGTATAACAAGAGTCTCCTTAGCATTCTTGTGCCTGGCCCTAAAGAGAAGTTCACTGATGAGCTTCACTTCACTTATATAAACTGAAGAAACTTTGTAAGATCAGCAAGCAGAGTATCTAATCAATTTATAATCTGTAATCAATTCATTGCTTATTATTTTTATACTTCACAGGCTGAATGGCCTGCATATTATCAAGAGATCATTTATGCCTTGGAAGAAACTGAGCATGCAATCGACAACCTTCCCCAGTGGATGCTTGATGAGCCTGTGGAGAAGCACCCTCAAAGGAAGGATGACCAGCCTTATATCCACTCAGAACCACTGGGTGTGGTTCTGATCATGGGAGCTTGGAACTTCCCCTTCCTTTTGACCATTCAGCCATTAGTGGGCGCCATTGCTGCAGGTGGGGAAAACTCCATTCTTCTGGATGATAGGCTTATTACATTTATCACTGCAAGTGACCTTAGAGTCTATCTAACTGAACCATCCCATTTTGCAGATGAGGAAATTAAAACCTAGAAAGGATGGGTGATTTGAACCCATGTCCTCTGACTCCAGATCTTAGGTTTTGTCCTGGGAGGAAGGAGGGTTCATTGTGGATCATAGTAAAATTCCCCAGAAATAGCTTCAAGCTAGCCCACTGGACCCTATCCCTAAGAAGACTGGTCAGATTGGTCAAACTGCTAGAAGATTCATGATCAAATTTTGTGTGAGACTCATGTCAACAGTTAGAATTCATCCATGGTCTCATCTAGTCTACTAAATGTTTTATGAAAACATCTAGCTTGGTTTTTGGTTGAATCACTGGTGACTTGGCTGAACTACCTAGCAATTCCATAAGATCATAGATCTAAAGTTGGAGGGGCCCTCAGTCATCTAGCCCAGCCACCCTCTTATTTTGCAGATGAGGCAACTCAATCACAGAGCCAGAATTTGAACCTCCACTCTCTGACTCCAAATCTACTTATTAGCAATTGTCCTAGAAAAGTTGTTTAGAAAAGATTGATTGAGGGAGCCAGGCCTAGGGATGGTCCTAAGTTCAAATCTGGCCTCAGAAACTTCCTAGCTGTGTGACCCTGGGCAAGTCACTTAACCCCCAATGCCTAGTCCTTATCACTCTTCTGTATTGGAGCTAAGGCACAGTATTGATTCCAAAATGGAAGGTAAGGGTTTAAATTAAAAAAAAATTTTTTTTTGATTGTTTACTCAGCCATAAAAGGAGGATGTTCTACACCTCTCCATTCTTTCTAAGTTTCCCATTTTACAGTAGGCGCTCTACTGAATCTGTTGTCTTGACTTTGGTCTTAACACTGGGCTTCTAGGACTATGGAAGAGATAGTGAATCTGACACTGTACAACTCTACCTCACTAAAATCCAATTGACAAGCAAGTCAAGTCATCACCCTTGACATCATTGGTCCTCTTCAAAAACAAAGGGCAAATGATGACAAACTATTAGATTGTTACTCTCTCAAACAGATTGTGGTCTTCCTCTTCAACTGTCTAGGTGGTTCAGTGGTGCCAAGAAGACTTGAGTTCAAATGTGGCCTCAGTCATTACTAGCTACATGACCTTGGGCAAGTCACAACCCCTGTAGCCTTGGCTTTCTCATCTACAAAAGGGATATATTATCAAATGAGATAATAATTGTAAATACTGTATACATACTCACTATAATAATAATTATCTCTCCCTTCATCTTTCTAAAAAAGAAATACAGGGGAAAGATTGGGGTTCATGGTCTGAGTTGTGATTCTGTGTTCAGGATAGGGGGTTAGATCAGATCTGGAGAACAATATCCAAGCTGAGGGACAAGCAGACACGGTAGAGCAATAGATCCTAATAATGCAAGCCTGTAAATGTGTGTATGTGTGTTTGCATGCAGGAATATTCATGTGTCTGTGCCTGTCTATTTAGCTTTGTGTGTATTTTCTGATCCAAACAGTACCTCAGGGAGAGGACAAGGAGTTTGGGGAATGGGATGATGGGTCACCATCTCTCTCTCTCTCTCTCTGTCTCTCTGTCTCTGTCTCTGTCTCTGTCTCTCTCTCTCTCTCTGTCTCTCTCTCTCTGTGTCTCTGTCTCTGTCTCTGTCTCTCTATCTATCTATCTATCTCCTCTGTCTCTTTCTCTCTGTCCCTGTTTCCCTCTGTCTCCATCTCTTTCTCTCTCTCTCCTCTGTCTCTCTGTCTCTCTGTCTCTGTCTCTCTGTCCCTGTCTCTGTCTCTGTCTCTCCCTCTGTCTCTCTGTCTGTCTGTCTGTCTGTCTCTCTCTCTCTCTCTCTCTCTCTCTCTCTCTCTCTCTCTCTCTCTCTCTCTCTCTCTCTCATTGTCAGGGAGATCAAAATCTTCACTTGCCCTATGCTGGTTCCAGCTTGATGTGGAGGAACTAAGGGAATACTATGAATCTTGTATTCTTGGGGTCCAGGAGTCTGGGGAGATACTTTGGGTACAGAAGTGTTTTCCTGTGTCTCACAGGCAATGCTGTAGTCATCAAGCCTTCTGAGTTGAGCGAGCAGACAGCCATCATGTTGGCCACACTGATCCCTAAGTACCTGGACAAGGTGAGTCACAGCCCCAAAGGATCTCTGTAGGGGAAAGAATGAGCAGAGCTGGAGGTGGGCAGGCCAAGGAGCTCCTTCTGGTGCTCTTTGGGGTTCTGGTGCCCCTCCTAGGGAGGAGATCTCTCTAAAGGGATCTTATCTAAACTTCATGCCTCCCAGATCAATGATGTTTATTTCTGGGGCTCAGTGGTCATTTGCTGATTGGCAGATCCCCCCGCTTTGGGATCTTAGGAAAGTCCCCTAACTCCTCTGGGCTCCGCTAGTTGTTGTTGTTGAGTCATTTCAGGGTGGCTGGCTCTTTGGGGCCCCATCTGAGGTTTTCTTGGCAAAGATTCGGGAGTGCGTTTCCTCCTCCCAGTAAAGTGAGGGGTTAGCTAGAATGAGGTGTAAAGCCCCTTCAGCTATCAATCTCTCCCCCAGTCATTTTAGACAGAAGGGAGCTGAGGCCCAGAGACCGTGTTCTGTCTGAGATCACCTAGTTCAGGGGTTAAGTGGCAGAGCCAGGCCTAGAACCCAGCTGCTCCTGATTCCCAGATCCCTGTCTTTCCCCCACACCAAACCACATCCTCCCATACTTGCTTTTATTAGCAAAAGAGGGCTGGGGAGAAGGAGGAGACTCCTGCCTCCCCAGACTCCTTCAATTGGCCACACTCCCCAACTCATAGAAAGAACAATGGGGGCTCTGGATCTCCGGAGCAGTGGTCCACCCTGGCCCCCAACTCACCATCCACAATACCCCTGTACAATGTTCCACACTCATTCAGCTAGATCCCATTGATTTCAACAAAGGGACCTGCAAGGGAGATGCATTTTCTTCTTTAAATTAATTTACTGATTAATCAGTTAATTAACATAAAAGTACTTTTTCATGGCTTCATGATTGATGTTCTCTCCCTCCCCACTTCCCTCTCGCTCCTGGAGCTAACAAGCAAGTAAGGGAGATGCATTTAGAGAAGACAGCTCCCACCTTCGATTAGTTTGCAGACTAGGAGGCTAAAACACGAACTTGAATAACTGCAATATACTATATCAACCAATAAACAGGTACTTATTCATTTTGCATTATGTGCCAGGCACTATGCTGGCACAGAGGCAGCTACTGGTACGGTGGGTAGAGTCAAGTCTGGATTCAGGAAAACTGGATTCAAATCTAGTCTCAGAAACTTATTATCTGCATGAGTTGGAAGGGGAGGGGCAGATGAAGTTATCTAGGGGCAGCTGGGTGACTCAGTGGTTAGAGTGCCAAGCTTGGAGACAGGAAGTCCTGGCTTACAAATCTTGTCTCAGATACTTCCTAGCTGTGTGTGACCCTGGACAAGTCCCTTAACCCCCATTGCCTCGCTGATACTTAGTATTAATTTTAAGACAGAAGCTGAGGATTTTTTTTAAGAACAGAGAAGAAAAAAGGAAAAGAAAAGAAGGTATCCAGGACTGGAGCATAAAGGGGAAATGCCAGGTGTAGAGCTGGGTGGGAAATGAAAAGCTGGTTGGCCTGGGCGCCCTCCTTAAATGGAGGTTTGGGGAGGAGTTCATCCTTCTGCCCCCCAATCACAGATGAGATGTGAGTACCCTGGCAGGATGATGAGGTTGGTGGGGCCATGAAGGAGAGCTGGAGAATAAAGTGGTGCCTCCATTCTAGCCCAGGGATCCCAGGAGCCCAGATTCAGAGCTGGCAGGGACCTTAGAGGCTATTCTCTGCCCCCCAACCCCCAGCTGATGCTCACTCTCATGCTTTTCCCCCTTCACCATCCTGACTCAAAACTGGTCCTGTTTTCTGACTGATCTCAATATTGCCTTCATGGTAGGACTTGTATCCAGTTATCAATGGTGGTATTCCTGAGACCACAGAACTGCTGAAGGAGAAATTTGACCACATCATCTACACTGGGAGCACTGGAGTGGGCAAGATTGTCATGACAGCAGCAGCCAAGCACCTGACTCCAGTGACCCTGGAACTGGGAGGGAAGAGTCCCTGTTATATCGACAAGGACTGTGACCTGGATATTGCCTGCAGGTGAGACTCAGTGTCCAAGGATCCCAGACTAGTAGCAACTAAGAGAGCTGGAAGGGACCCAAGGAGGTTATTGAGTCACAGAATCACAGAATGAATGAATAAAAAGCAGTATATACTATGTGTCCAGTGGGAAGCTAGATGACTCAGTGGATAGAGCACAAGGTCTGAAGTCAGGAAGATGCACTTTCTGAGTTCAAATTTGTCCTCAGACACTTCCTAGATGTGTTACCCTGGGCAAGTCACTTAATCCTATTGGCCTCACTTTCCATATCTGTCAAATGAGCTGGAGAAGGAAATGGACTCCACTCCAGTGTCTTTGCCATGAAAACCCCAAATGGGATGAAAATGAAGACAATCCTTACCTTTAATTCTTCTAAGAGGAAGGAAAACATATCTAGGGAGGGGTGGCCAGGAAAAAGTATTTAGGATTGGAAAATGATGAGAGTGGTAAGTGGAGTTGTAGATTGAGGCAACTGTGGGATAGCAGAAAATCTGTTGGTTTTGGCACCAGAAAGTCTGATATTGCTACTTGTTATCTGTGGGATCTAAATCACTTTAGCCCCTCTGAGCCTTGTTTCCTCCTCTGTGCAATGATGGAGTTATCACTCCAGAGTCATTCATTAGGTGGCATTTTGCTCTTGCTTCAAGTGCACAGCCTGGGCACCGATGAATCTAATCAGTCCATTAGACAGATAAAAGAACCAACATACATGAGAAAAAGTGGGCAAACCCCACAGCTTCTGGTTGTGCTAACATAACATGAAACCAACTGCTAAGTTCTACCATTTTTCCTGGGGGGCAGAAATGACCATTGAAGAACTGACTTTCTGAATGTTTCCCTTTTTAGACAGTTGTTTTGATGTGGGTGGGGGGTGCACACCAAACATTTCATGTAAATGACCATCTCACTCCTCTTCCATGATCCTGTTGTCTTTGGTTCCAATCCTACCCCACCTGGAAGATGCTTCTGGGGCTTCTGTCCCAGCTTAAAGAACTGGGGGAAGGCAGGGGTGCCAGGCACTGCATCCTACAGCTGCTGATGGGACAGAGTGTCCCCACCCTTGGGAATGGAAAACCAATTAGGATATGGAAGATTATTTTTCAATAAGCAGGGCTGGATCATGTCCTCCAGAAATCCATGTTGTGACTTCCTCCAGCATTCCCAGCAAATGAAAAGCACACAGCATTCTTATTCATTATTCATGGTAGGAATGTTCTTGATTTTCTTGGAATTTTTTTTTCTCCAGACGTATCACTTGGGGGAAGTACTTGAACAGCGGTCAGGGCTGTGTGGTTCCAGACTACATCCTCTGTGACCCTTCTCTACAAGGCCAAATAGTGGAAAAGGTTAAAAAAAACCTGAAGGTAAGAGGGGGACCCCAATCCTGACAGAGATCTTGACCATCTGCCTTGATACAGTTCCCCATTAGGTCCGATTTACTCCCAATCAGTTTTTACCAACTGAGTCTCAAAATCAAGAGACTTCTTGACATAACGGGAAAGGAGAGAATAAGAGACCAGACTAGACAAACCCTGGCCCCATCACTGACTGTGCTGACAGCCAAAACCATCCCTTGCCTTCAGTGAGCTCCCCTTCTGGTTGGGTAGAACCCGGAGTCAAGCTCTACACAGAAGAGTAAACAGAGGCATTTTGTAACATTTGTTTTTTAACATTTTGAGCCCCAGATTCTCCCCCTCCCTGAGGTGCCTGCCCTACCCATTGGGAAGACAACCAATATGGCACCCATTCTACATATGAAGTCATGCAAAACATACAGGAAACATTTGTTAAACATTTATTATGTGACAAACACTCAACAAATATAATCTCATTTGAATCTCACAACAACCCTGGGAGGCAGATGCTATTATTATCCTCATTTTCTAGCTGGTGAAACTGAAGCAAACGGTCTGTGACTTGCCCCAGGGCCACGTAACTGTTAAATGTGTGAGGCCAGATGTGAACTCAAGTGTTCCTGACTCCAGGCCTGCTGCTCTACCCACTATACTACCACCCCGCTGCCCATCCCCCAGTTTCACCCCTTTGTCATGATCATTTTTGTGCCATTTTCCTGGTTCTCCTTAGTTCTTGTTTTGTGTCACTTCTTTTAAGTTTCTGCATGCTTCTATGAATTCTTCACACCTGTGAATTCTTATAATCAACCACTGGGCAAGCATTTATGAAGGACCTACTGTGTGTCATTTGTGTACCTACTATGCTCCTTGCTGTGTCAACCAAGACAAAAGCAGAACAGCCCTACCTCAAGGAGTTTACATTCTAATGGGAGATCAAGTATATTCAAATATGTAAATACAAAAGATATATATGTATATACACATACCCACATATATATGTACATATATATATATATTCATGTTAAAAAAACTCTCAAAGTAACTTTGAGGAAGGGGAAGACACCATCACATAAAGGAACCAAGAAAGGCTTCATGGATAAGGTGGCACATTTGGCCATTTCCTAATCAATGGGTACCCACATTGTTTCCAAGCCCTTTCCTGCCACAGAAAGTGCTGCCATGAATAGGCTGTCCCTTAGAGGACCTTCCTTCTGGTGTCCGACCTCCTCATATTTAATGCCAGTCGTGGGATCTCTGAGACACAGAAAATTTGATTATCTTTGTAGTACCTTTTTGTTAGATCAATTAACAGCTCCACCTCTTGTCATCTCAATGTGCCCATCTTTCCACAGACCCTCCAACATGGACATTTTGTCCATAAAAGAGGACATTTAATAGAGATGAAGATAAAGTCCTGCACAAATAATAGAGGCATTTGAATATGTGAAAAAGACCCAGGATTTTTAGCTAGCTGCAAGCTCAGTGTGAATCAGTCCTGGCGTGTGGCATCATTAGCACTAATGTGATGTTAGATAATATTAGAAGAACAAAGTCTAATTTAAAGGGGCAGGTGATTGTCTCACTGTACTTTGCCTTAGTCAATCCACAACTGGAATGTTGGTTTGAATGTTAAATTCCCTCTAAGGTGGGGTCACCTATAGAAAGGATGCTGATAAGCTGAAGGGAGGCCAGAGGCCAGAGAGCAGGATAATGAGGTGACTCAGACCTAATGGAAGGCCCTAGAGATGCTCATCCTGAAGAAAGCTGCCTTCAAAGATAATAATGTCAGATCACACCCTGGACACTTTCCAAGGCATTTTAGGTATATTATATGACTTGAGCCTCAGGACAACCCAGGAGGAAGGCATCACCATCATCATCATTTTACAAGTGGGAAAACTGAGACTTAGAGTGAGTGAGGAGGTAAGTAGGTAGAAAGGTAGGCAGATGGATAGACAAACCGACAGACAGCTGGAAATGTAGGTAGATGATAGGATATTAGCTAGGAGAATAAATGGGAAGAAAGACAGGTCTAGAGAGATGATTAAACAGATCTGTAGATGGAAGGATGGACTGTAGTAGATAAATAGACAGCTAGGCAGGCAGATAGCTGCCCAGAGAAATAAACATCGCACATCCAACACATCACACAATTTAACAAAGACTAGCAAATAAGAAGAAATAGTGTCCTGGCAGCCAAATTATAAACAAAAAGTAATGGAAAAATGAATTCTCCCCATGAGAGGCAGGGAGCCCAGGGGAAAGACCATTAGCTCTGGACTCAGGGGATCTGAGTTCCTATTCTGCCTCAGAGTCTTACTACCCATATGATTTTAGTTGTGCCCCTAGGCCTCAGTTTCCTTACCTGTAGGATGCAGGGGTTAGACTACATGGTAAATAACATCTCTTTGTGTTCTAAGTTCTCTTAATCAGTTGTTAGCAGTTACAGACATTCTCTGAATTTGGTCTAAAGCTTCATAACTATTCTGTGAATGAGTGATGTAAAAACACTTATCAGGTCCTTACAATGTGCCAAGCATTGTGGTAAATACTATGGATACAAACTGAAAAAGCGAAATAGTTCCAATTAATTCCTGTTTTCAAGAAATTGGGGATAGGGCCTGGGAGGTCATTAATATAGGGAAATTCCAGGCAATGAAACATTCTCTATCAATTGAGGTCAGTGCCCCCTCTGCACATGAGAGTCTTTGTAGCAGATATATTTAAAAACTATTCTCTATGCAATGTATCAGAAACTCTTTTAATACCGTGCCTCTCTTCCCCAAAGGAATTCTATGGAGATGATGCCAAAACTTCTCCTGACTATGGAAGAATCATCAATAAACGTCATTTCAAAAGGGTGATGGGCTTAATTGAGGGACAGAAGGTTGCCTATGGAGGGAATGGAGATGAAGCCTCCTGCTATATAGGTGGGTTGATTGTGTCCATCCCTTTTTTTCCCCTATGAAAAAGGCCAATTCATGTTTTTCAACCAATAGTATTTAGACACAGTGCTTAACAAATATTGATTGGCTGATAGAGTTGAGTGGGGCTAAGAAGGCACAGCCCTGTTTCCCTCCTAGTGTTCTCCTCTCACCAGTCATCCTGATTTTTGTCCTGCCTAATGACTCTGGAGAAGAGTGAGGCTAATGACTGCAACTCTGCCTCACTAAAATCCAGTTTATATGTAAGCCAAGACATCTGTCATCATGTTGTCATTGGCCTTCAAAAAACAAAGGATGAATGCCAGCAAAGGAGAGCTGAAGGATTAAGGATCCAGCATTCAGTTGAGCCCTTTGGGTCCTGGGGCTTTGTTTTTGTTGTTTCATTTTCCCATTGTTTAAAATCTCCATTTTCTGAATGCCAAGGCAGGCCTTCTGGAAGTGCCAGGACAAGTTGGTTCGAGGTGGATTTCCCTGCTACCTTAGATGGCCTAGAAACTGGGTGTGGTGCTATTAAATAGTCTGAGAAATGATCTATGTAGTGTGAGAACTGGAGCTGGGGTGACTAAAGGCACCAAGAAACGGTTCTATCTCTTTTGCTGTTTACACTGATGCTTGTCCAACCTGGTCAGTGTTCCCATATTCCAACTCAACATCTCATCAGTCAATCATTTACTAACCTACTTTGCCCACCATGACATTATGGATGGAGAGCTGCCATTAGAACCAAGAAGACACGAATTCAAGTTCCACCTCTGATGCCCATTGGAGGTGTAAGCTGGGGCAACTCTTAAATCTCTTAGTGTTCCCAGACTCTCTCTAATGTAAGGGGAAAGTGGGATTAATTTTTAAAGGATTGGATTTTATATTTTAAGAGTGTGTTCACCAGGAATTTAATTAATTCCAAAGAGATTGTATTTACAATTTATTTACAAAATGTAGAAAGAGTGAAGCAAGAAATCAGAGAGAGGATAAGGTAAGATATCTAGCCTGAGCACTAAGTAATTTACTCCCAGCCCCTCTGGGCAGGGAGAATGTTTCACCTGGCCTTAGCAAAGCTGAGGAACTGGGGAAGCATCGCCCTCTGCACCCTGGTAAAGGCCCTCAATCCCTGCTGCCTGGGAGTTGGTCTTGTTAATTCGGGATGGGCTGGGGAAGGGGCAGGACTTGTTTTCACCAGTTTGTTTTGGTTTGTGTGGGCAGAAGGGTGTTGCCAAGTGACTCAGCTCTGATCCTCAACTCAGGCCACAGGAAATCCAGGGCTCTGTTTCTTTTCTTTCTAAACCCTGTCCTTTGGGGTGGCTTTTTTCTTTTTTTAATGTGGTCCCATTGGCTTGAGGTCCCTAGGGCATCCCCTGTGGGCTCATCCAGCCAACTGAGGCAGGGAGATGGGGGAAGATGAAGGGTCCTGCAAAGTACCATTGGAGATCTGCCTGGTTACACGGGCTCCTCTCAGAATCCCCCAATGAGAGATGTTGGGGAATATTGGATGGCTGGGAGGGACAGCGTAGGTCTCTGTGACATCGTGTCAGAGAGCTGCCTGGGCCACCCTGCCTTGCACCCCACTCCTTCCACGTAGACTTCAGCTCAGGAACACTGGGCTCCTTACAGTTCTCCCCCAGGACTCCATTCCCCAACTCTGTCACCTCTGCCTGCAGTGCTCTTCCTCCTGGACTCCTCCAGACCTCTGCTAAAGTCCTGCCCTCTCCAAGAAGATTTCTGCCATCGGAGCACCTTTCTTCTGCCATTGCCCCGCTTTCTCCCATCTTTATCTTCTTTGTACAAATTTGAACCACAAAACAATACACGTTTCTCACCCCTCCGACTGTGCTGAGGATCCCAAAGGACAGTCCTCGCCTTCCAGGAACCTGTGATCTGATGAATTTGTCAGCTGTGGGTGTCTCCTGCACTGGGTGCTGAGCTCCCTCCTGGAGGTCAGCCCTGTTTGGCCTTTCTTTGTATATCCAGTGCTAAGCCCAGTGCCTGGCACGAGGGGGATGCCTAATCAGTCCTAGAGGGCTGGCTGACTGGCTGACAGGGAGGTGAAGTGACTTGCCTAAGGTCACAAAGCCAGGAGGAGGAAGCCTTTCTGCTTCCCAGTCACACTCTGCCATGTAGTCGGGGCTGTGTGTGAATGAAGAATGAGGGGAGCCGAAGGGTTTCTTCCTTGCACCTGCTTGGTTGCTCCATCTTTTCAGCCCCGACCATTCTCATCGATGTTGACCCGAGGTCTAACGTGATGCAAGAAGAAATCTTTGGGCCCCTCCTGCCCATCGTCTGCGTGAAGAGCCTGGAGGAAGCCATCCAGTTCATTAACCAGCGACCAAAGCCCCTGGCTCTCTACGCCTTCTCCAACAACGAGCAGGTGAGAACAGCAGGGACGCTGCCCTGAGCTCTGCCTGCTCATCTCCCCCCACCATGCCCTCACAGGTCCGCCAGGGCTCCCTTCCCTCAAAGCGAAGCCAAAGGCTCTGCCTAGAGCTCCTGGGACCCTCCAGCTTGGGGGGCCCCGAAGGCCAGGCTACGGGCTGGGACAACCTTGATTTCCTCAGAGATTCAAGCTTTGAAGAGCTGTTTCTCCTCTAACCCTTTCCGGTCATGGATGGGTGGCATCTGAGCTGCAGAGAGGAGAGGTGATTCCTTCAGAGTCACCCAGGTGGAAAGGCTGAGAGACTGAGGGCTGGAGGAAACCTCATGGATCACCTCATCCAAGCTCAGTGTTGTTGTTATCCTTCAGCCCTGGCCAACTCTGGGTTTCTTGGTAGAGATCCTGCAGTGGGTTGTCATCTCCTTCCCCAGCTCATTTTAGAGATGAACAAACTGAGGCAAACAGGTTTCAGTGACCTGCCCAGGGTCACACAGCTGGGAAGTGTCTGAGGCCCGATTTGAACCCAGGACCTCCCATCTCTAGGCCTGGCTCTCCATCCACTGAGCCACCCAGATGCTCCCCTTAATGCAATTTTAAGCTTTAACAGCACTAGGACTTTTTGATACTCCGCATTAGGATCTGGGTTGAACCTCCTCCCTCCTCTGGCTCCCCCTTTCCCAACCCCACTTCCCCTCAGAAGAAAACAAAAACATCCCCATCTTTGCCTGAATTCTTTCCATAAAAAATAAAGCAAAGACACCGTGGCGGGCGGAGGGCAGGGAGTGCCACTTGGCCTGTCAGTGCCATCTGCACCCAGAGGTTTTGTCCGGGCCAGCAGTGGCGCCCTCTGCCTGCCCCCCCACTCCCTCCCCCAGTCTCTGGGTGGGACAGAGCAACCCCAAGCTTTCCCAGGTGCTTCTTCAGATGTTCTGCAGAGTGGCTGCACCCAGAGCCTGGGAGATGGGGGAATGCGAGGGAGGGGCCTTGGCCAAGTGCTGCCACCCAGGATGGAACACCCAGTCCTCCTTTGCTCTCTCTCTTCTCCCACTTCTAGCCCCAAGCCCCACTCAAGCCCTCCTCTTTGCCTCCAAGAGCAAAACCCATTTCTCAGGACTTCTTGGCCTTCGAGGGGCTTCTCTTGTCCCCCCTCCAACTCTCTTAGCCTCCTCTGACTCTTTCTGACTCCATTTGGGCTTTTCTTGGCAAAGATGCTGCCATGGTTTGCCACTGCCTTCTTCAGCTCATTTTAGAGTCAGGAAGACCCGTCTAACCGAGTTCGAGTCCAGCCTGAGACATGGAGTAGCGCCGAGACTCTGGAGAAGTCATTTCTCTTCTGTGAGGTTCCAGCTGAAAAATGGGAGAGTAGCAGCAGCTCCCCCCAGGGTCATTGTGAATACTGAGTGAGCTCTTCCCCAGCTCAGGGCACATAGTAGGCGCTATGGAAAGGTCGGTTCCCTCATGGAGACCAAGCAGGATGGAAGTTCCGGTCCTCAGACTCCAAGGGAGGGGTCTTCCCATGAGCCTCTGCCTCTGCCTCCTGTGAGGCCACAGCCCCGGGCCCCCTCCTGGTGAGCTGAGGTCATCCCTGTGTCCCCGGAGAGAACCTTGGAGGCTCCCATTTGATCGGGGCAATTGGCTGCTGTCTTCCAGGTCATTAAGAAGATCGTTGCAGAGACTTCCAGCGGAGGCTTTTGTGCCAATGACGTCATTGCCCATCTGGGTCTCCACTCTCTCCCCTTTGGGGGTGTAGGTGAGTCCTGGTGCTCTCTAGCCCTTCCTCCTACCCCCGCTGGGCCAGGCTGACCCAGGCGCCCTGCCAAAGCTGGTCAAGGAGCCAAGTTCCCCTTGAGGGAAGACACTGCAGCTGCCTTCAGTTCCTTCCCCAGGAATGCAAGCTGGCGTTTCTATGGGGTCTTTGCAAAGCCCTCGTCCTCCATTGCCCCATTTTACATTTTGGGAAACTGAGGCTCCGGACATGCACTTAGTTACATGATGCTGGGCAAGACTTCTCTTTGGGCCTCAGTTTCCTCATCTGTAAAATCAGGAGGACGGCACGTTCCTCTCATGGTGATGGTGAGAATCAAATCAGAATGACATCCCGGGGGAAGAAGCCACTACATAGCTTAAACAAGAAATGCTTCGTGTTATTGCTTTCATTGTTAATATTGCCGCACACAGTAGGGCCTCAGTTTATGCGAACTTTGATAGACGTGGTTGGCAATAGAAAAAGTCATCAGAAAAATATGTCCAATAAAATGTTGTGCTGACGTGCTCCGTCCACAGCACAACGTCTTGCAGTGGTTCTCCCGCTCACACGTACTCTCCCTCTGAGAAGCAGCAATGTGAGCCTTCACGTCATTTTGTGCCTGACTTTAGCCCCTGCATCAGCCCTTGTCTGGAGCTCCGGCCTGGACCAGGCAGAGCGGGGCTTCTCCTGATGGCATTAATGCTCTCTAGTTAGCAATAATCGTCCTCAAGCCCCGAGGAATGACGTTGGTGGCTTCTGATAAGCCTAAGAAAAGCCGTAAAATGCCTCCATAAGTTCACATAAGAAACGCTGACTAAATAATGGAGTTGGCCATCAGGCATGACTTTCACCCTCCAGGAGGGTCTTGGAACATCCTGGTCGTGTAACATGAGGTCCTACTGTGTGTTACCATAGTTTCACCGGGACCCTCCTCAATGGGATGAGCGATGAAAAGGGGAAGAGCCTGGGATATGGGATCAAAAGGGAAAGAGAGAGGATGGGAGGTGGAAATAAAGGCTGGGAGAAGTGGTTGGTGGGAGGCTGAGGGAAGAGCACGCATCCCCCTGACCTAGGAGTCTCCCGTCCTGGTCCAAGGCTCCCTCTTACACACTCACGTGGACGTTGTGGTGTTCTTGCAGGGGACAGCGGCATGGGCTCCTACCATGGCAAGGACAGCTTTAGGACCTGCTCTCACCGCCGATCCTGCTTGATCAGGCCTCTGAAGAAGGAGGAAACTGACAAAATTCGATTCCCCCCTTTCCCTGCTAAGGTGAGCTGGATCCCTGGAAGGTCGAAGCTTGGAGGGACCTAGTCGTGGGGCCAGAAGTTTAGAAGGGGAAGGTTTCTTAGAGGCCATCTGCTCCAACCCATTCATTTTCAGAGGAGAAAGGGGAGACCTATAGAAAATGAAGTGAAGTGTGTGATGTGAAGTCCCATGGTGGGGTAGTGGTCTAGGAGGATTAGAACTCAGATCTTCTGACTGTATTCAGCAAACAGCTAGGATAGGCAGGGAGTCTGGATGCCATCCTGAGGCTGAGTGGTAAACTCCAAAGGGGACATTTTTAAAAGCAGAAAAGAAAAAGACAAAACAGGAAATAACCAAGACTGAAGAATTACCAAGAAAATGAAATGCGATTTTTAAGAAAAACTATCTTTACTTTATTCCAATAAGAAATTTCCACATAAGTTGTCCAACGTTCTATGATTCACGTCCCTCCCAGAGTTGACAGGCAATTCCTCTGGGTTACACATTTATTATCCCTCCAAACCTATTTCCATATTTTTCACTTCTCAATAATCTTTTAAAACCAAACCATATACCCAAATGAGCAAGTGATAAATCATGTTTTCATTTGGAAACACCATTTTTTTCAGAGGTTCTGGTTCTCTTTCTCAGGACGACATGAGCTTAACTATTGCCGCGGCGCTAAATATTTCTTTAACAGACCATAATACAATAGAATACTGAGAATAAAAGCAAAGACTTAGTGCTGACATTCTCAATTATGTGTAGATCAAGAAGAAAGCAGGGCAATAGTTAAAGAAGAAGGTCTTCAAAATGGAATTAAGTATGAGACTTCTCCACATATTGATTAGTTTTGCTGGCCTTTTGGCCCTCTTTTTTATTATGCATCATTAGGGTGGGTTCTGTGGGAGGGGGAAGGGGAGATACTGTGGGAAATGTAGGTGGTACAAAAACAAACTGTGCAGCAGAAGCAGGACAACATTATAGGCAGTAACTGCAACATTGCAGAATGATCAGATGTGATGACTTTGCTCCTAACAGCAGTACATGATCCAGGACAATTCTGAGGGATTTGGGACAAAGAATGCTCTCCACCCCCAGAGAAAGAACTGCTGGAGTCAGAATGCAGAAGAAAATGTACCTTTAAGGAAAGATTCTCTTTCTAAAAAGCACTAAGGAGTTGAATGTAGAATTTTAAAAATTAGATGAACAAATAAACCCAAAGTAAAAGAGGAAATCTGGAAAATTAGAGGAGGGATAGATAAAACAGAAGATAAAAACGAAGTCAGCTGAACAAAAATCACTAAACTTTTAGCTAAAATTAATTAAAAAAATGGGAGAGAAAAGTCTGATCTCCAAAGGTGAATCTTGTCTTGGTGAAAACCTCAGAGAAGGACTGAAAGCCTAGAAGGGTTGGAAGGGACCTGGGAAAGATTATCTAGTTTAATTCTTTCATTTTAAAGAGAATGAACCTTAAGCCTGGGGAGGTTGAGACCTGAATGAGGTTACACTGTGAGATCATGGAAGGGCTGCCTCTAACAGGAAGAGTCCCACAGTGGCATCTGGGAGGCAAAGGAAGTCAGAAATTGGGATGCAGTTTGGAGAGGAGAGAAGTTTAGATTGGATGACTTGGAAGGTCTCTTCCAGCTCTGCTTCTATGAGCCTATGGCTTTCCCTGATAGAAATGGGGAGCTAGAGAAGGACTCTGAATTCTTTCTCTCATCTCTAATCTCACCTCTTTTTTTTTCCACAGGTCACACACAAATGAGATGCTATCAGTCCTTTGTCCACTGGGACAAATTGTTGTTTGGAAGTCTAAGATTTCACTGAACCTCTGAACCTTCATCCCTGCTGCCCCCAGCCTCTCCCCTCTTTTCTACTTGCCTCTAGTAATTCTCTCCTTCCTCAATTAGCAGCTTGATGGTCACCTGCTCTGAGAAGTTTTCCTAGACCACCCCTAGCCAACAGCTGGGACACCTTCTTCTTCTGGACTCCTGCAGCATTTGCTGTCCCTATCTTGCCTTATCACAAACTCCTTTGGGTTGTTAATTAGTTGTTCTGGGTTCCTGTGTCTTTATCTTCCCCATTAGACTGGAAGCTCCTTGAGGGCAGGAATCAAGTCTTATGTTTCTTTTGGATCAATCCCCCCACCCAGTATAGTGTTGAGCAGGAACATTTATTCAATAAAGACTTGCCAAATGAACAAATGAATGAATCTTCTCCTTTGTGAGTAAAATAATGAATTCTCCTTTTCCACCAGAACCTGAGACCTGCCCATCATCTTAGAATATAGAGACAATGGGAAGACAGATGATATAGAGGAGAAAATATTGCCTCAGGAGTCAGATGACCAGGGTTCAAGTTTGACTCTTACTATATTATATGACCTTGAGTTAATCACTTAATCCACATGAACCTGTGAAGACTGTATTTAAGCTCTCCCCTGATAATAACAATGAAGATATTTAGCTCTTTCTTCATTGTGAAGATAAAATTGCAATCTCCTGATTGTAACAATGAAGGTACTTAGCTTTTCCTTTATAGTGATGCTAGAATTTTAAGCTACAATCTATTTTTAGATCTTAACTACAAAAAATGTTAAGTAACTACAAAAGTTGGATTAATCACAAAAAGACATTACTTACGTGACTTACAAAAGGTGAACTTAACAAAAGAGGTGTCAGGTAACCCCAAAAGATATAGCCTAACCAAAGAAGGTAAGAAGTAAAGAATGGACAGTCCTAGAGGAAAGCATGTACTGTGATTGGTAGATGTGAAAATTTAGAGGAGGTGACACAAGAGGAAAAAGTCTTTCAATAGAGGGAAAAAAGACTGAAGATTCAGACATTCAGATGAGTTTGGAAGACAGTCAATCACCTGGGCTTGGAGTGAAGGATTAGTCAGTCGGAGCTGAAGGGAAGAGGGACATTCAGAGATTCAGAGATTCATTAATTGGGACATTGGGGCACTGACTTGGAGGAGTGACTGGAAGACAGACTCAGAGAAGTGACTGGAAGACCAACACCCAGACTTCTTTTAGACTGTTACAGTTAGTGAGTGAAAAGCTGATTTAGTGACTCCACCTTTCTGGAGTCATGAAGCCTCCAGGTAAGGTCCATCTTCTTGAACTCTCTTGCCCTGGCTGGGACTTAGAAATTCTAACTGGTATAAGAAAAAGCTAGAGTTTTTTTTTCTCTCTCTCTCCTTAATAACTTCCTTCTATTGTAAATAAACTACCATAAATTCCACTTACTTTAGTAATTCATTTTGGGATTTAGAAATTAAATCCCTGGTGACTACCTAATATATATATATATATATATATATATATATATATATATATATATATTCAGAGTCCAACCACAATTTATATTTAATAAACCTCATGTGTAAAATGAAGAGCTTGGGTTAGTTACCCTCTCGGTTCCTTTTTAGTTCTACATCTATGATCCTAGGATGTCTTTGCATTTATTTCCTGCTCCAGCTTATCTGACAGATGAAGAAACTGAGGCAAATAGACTTAAGTGACTTGCCATGATCACACAGCTAGTAAGTGTTTAAAGCAAGATTTGAATTCAGCTCTTCCTGACTTCAGCCTTGCTGAAGTCGCTTTGGATGCAAAGGAAACCAATGTCATTATGGGCAACAAGCCTCACTGAGACCTGATGTCAAATATTTGCTGGTTGTCATTATCAGTACAAGCTTTGGTTCTGAAGTGAGCCAAGTCCCAAGCCATCTAGTCATTTTCTACCTGCATAGAATCTGGGAAGTGATGGGAAGCCTGTAGTTCTGAGAGCTGTTGGAGGTAGAATCAGATTGGAAGCCTTTAATCTCTAATGAGCTACTTCTGCCAGGCACTATATGGGGAAGTGGAGGGGGGCAGCAGTCACTGAGGCGGTTGCCCTAACCCTAAGCATGGCCTTTCTCATATCTGGTTCCAATAAGCTGGTGGGGATCCCAAGTTCTGAGCTTCCCTTGGTCTATTCTAGCTCACACTCACACATGCAGCCTCTGAAAGAACTCTCTCCTCGACACAGATTCCTTGCACAGATATCTGCCACTCTGGCACACTTTTTGGTTGTTGGATCATTTTTCAGACATTTCTGACTCTTTGTGTGACTCCATTCAGGATTGACTTGGCAAATACTGCATTGGTTTCCTGTTTTCTTGTCCAGCTTGTTTGGCAGATGAAGAAACTGAGGCAAATAGGGTTAAGTGGCTTGGCCAAGGTCCCACAGCTAGGAAGTGTTTGAAGGGACTTGAACCTAGCTCTTCCTGACTTCAAGCCTCCAGGCTGCCCCTAGTCTTAGAGTTAGAAGACTCCTTAGGGGTCATTGAGTCTAAGCCTTGAGCCAACTAAGTTCCCAAGTGATTGAGAGACCCTGGGCCCAAAGCCCCCTCGCCCCAATCTCTGCACCTGCTGGAATTCCAGAACAAAGCTAGTAGTTCTACTTCACAGGGCACTGTTACTCCCCAGGCTGTGACCTGACAAATCCATCATGGTGGGTTGATGTTCTGGGCTTGCACTGTCTGTTCCATACTAGGGCTATACAAGCCTGGGAAGCAAAGGCCCCCACCCCCAAAGCCAGCCCCCCTAGGGATAGCCAATCATCTGGACACAAGTACCCCAACTTTGCCCAAGAGAGACAATCCAGGTTACCTCATCCCAGACCACCACTCTATAAAAGATTGCCCCTTCTCCACCCAGGTGGGGACCCTTAGCCATCCACAGATGGGCCTTGGGACTCCTCCCTTGCTCTCCCTTCTTCCTCTGCCTCCTCCACTGCCACTTCTACTGCCATAGCCTCTTTTCCCCCTCAACCCCTTCCCTTCCTCAAATAAAGCTCTGCTGCATTACTCACTCTCTCTGTCTCATTTGCCTCGGACTGGACCCCTGTCTGCCAGGTATGACACCGACACAGTGACTTTTCCATGTAACACAACTACTAAGAGTCTGTGGTGAGATTCAAACCCAGATCTTCTGGATTCTTAGTCTAAAGGCCCAGGCTTTACTCCACACAACCAAAACTGTTGCTGCCATTGCTAGCCATGTGGTAGAGTGGAAAGAGGCTGACCTTGATGTCTGGGGACTTGAGTTCAAATCTCAACTCTGATACTTCCTACCTGTGTGACTTTGGGAAAGCCATTAACTTCCCTGGGCCTTAGTTTCCTCATCTGTAAAATGAGGAAGGGGGGTTAAATGGCCTCTGAGCTCCCTTCCAACTTGCAATCTATGATCTCCTTCCAGTGTTCCCGAGCCAGGCTCAAAGATCCTTCTTGACACTCTCCAATACCCCCATGAACCTTTCCAAAATACATTTTCCTGGATGGCTTTAGTTTTTTACAAGAGCACATTTTCTCTTCCCTCCCTCTTCCTGAGAGCCATCCCATGTGACAAGTAGTATTTTTTTAAATCAGAAAGAGGAAGAACCACCATAATTCAGCACTCCATTGGAAGGACTCCCAAACCCATTCAATGTGCACCCTTGTGGACTTCCCCCTCTGCAAAGGAATGGGGTGGGACAGTCTTCTAGTCTTTCTTCTTGAAGCTGAGCCAGCTAGTTTACATTCGTGGCAAGGGGAGTGTTTTCTGCTATCCTCCCTTGAATGTATTGTCACAGCCTTCATTGCTCCTTCTTCCCAGGATGCTTAGCAACCAAGGGGTTGGGGAATCAGAATTGGTCAGCTTGGTTGAAGACAAGAAGTAACCAGAAATAGGGAGAGGGAAAGCTAGGGCAAGTGTGTGGATGGGATTAACAAAAGATCATATTTCAAGTTATTGTACATTCATTTTCATTTTTACAGAAGACGACGAGGGGGAAAGATAGCAACAAGCATGGGCCCTGGAGCTGAACCTTCTCTCCAGATCTGGGCTGGGCCAGTCTGGGCAGAAATCTTTCCCAGCTCTCCACCCTAATGTGCTGGAGCAGCTGGTGGGAGATTAGTTCTCCCTGAGATGCCCATCACCATCCACACTGTACACAAATAGCCCTGGTGACCCCTTTGAGAAACAGCTCCCAGAAAAAGTCTTTGTGGCAAATCCTCTAGGCCATCTTAGCTATTTTTCATACATTGAGAATTTCTCTGAGCTGGAGAGTCTCTTGACATTCCCATCCTTTGAGGGCCAGAAAAGAGAAGAGGGAAAAGGGATCTGAGACTACCGGTGTTTGCTGCATTTCTGTATGTGTGTAGTTTTCTTGCATGTATTTATTTTTGTATGTATCATGTTTCCTCCATTAGAATGTAAGCTCATGGAGGGCAGGAACTGGGTTTGTTTTGTTTACTTTTCTTTGTATGTCCAGCTTTTAACCCAATGCTTGGCACACAGTAAGAGCAGAATGAATGTTGACTGATTCACTGATAATGCTATATTTTTTAAATCAAATGTTTTTCATTTCCCATAACATTAGGTCAAAGTCATTTTGTTTTCAGTTGGTTGTAAGGAGGAGTTTCCAAGGGATGGGGGCTAAGCCCTTAAGACAGACTTTTTTTTATATAGTACTTGGAGACTTGCATTCTGTTTTATAGAAATTACCTTACATGAACTTCACAGCAATAACTCTATAAGGCAAGAGCTCTTATTAGCCTCAGTTCACAGATGAAGTAACCAAGGCACAGAGAAATGAAATGATTTGCTAGAGATCTCACTAGTAAATGTCTGAGTTGGGATTCAAACTCAGATTTCCCCATCACCAAGGCTGGTGCTCTAACCACTATACAACCAGACCATGAATAGTCTCTTATAGTAACAACAAAACAGCCTGAGGTGGGCAGTGGAAGTGCCAGTTGGGGGGAGTGCTCCTGCCACAATTAGAAGACAAGACCCTGCAGGGATCACCCCAGCCTCTAGAAACCCTGGAGACTACCAAGCCATCCCTGTTCCTGGCCCTCCATCCAATGGTTCCTGGCCCCCCAGGCACCATTAAGAATTCACTGCATGCTTTCTATTCATTCCATGTCCTCAATTGCCCAAAGGAGATGCTGCTTTTATGGCCAAGAAGGTTATATAACACAAAGACTGTTTACTTTCATTTATTTCTTGATGAATTTTGACGTGCCCTCAGGGACTTGGCTTGTGAGAACTTCATTACTGAAGCAAATAGAAATTGTTTGTACAGCCAAAGCTGCTTCTTCCAAACCCACCTCTGCTCTCCTCTTTCCTACATAGGAGTGGGAGAAGAAGGGAACATTGATTGATCTTAGGAGCCTCCTGAACCTCTTTGATGTTGTGGAAAGTTTGCGGACACACAGAGCTGGGGCCTTAGATATCCTTGTTGGATCCATTTTTGTTTAGAGGGGGAATCAGAAGCCTACAGAGGGGAAGCAGTTTATTTAAGATCACGTACCCAGGGGGCATCTGGGTAGCTTAGTGAGAGCCAGACTAAGAAATGGGAGGTCCTAGGTTCAAATCTGGCCTCAGACATTTCCCAGCTGTGTGACCCTGGGCAAGTCACTTAACCTCCCTTGCCTAGTCCTTATCATTCTTCTGCCTTGGAGCCAATACACAATATTGATTCTAAGACAGAAGGTAAGGGTTTAAAGAAAAAAAAAAAAGATCATGCACCCAGCAAGGGGGCAAAGCTGGGGTTTGAACTCAGGTTCTCTGATTCTTCGTCCAATGTTCTTTTGACAATATTACACTGCCTATAAGACTTGAAGTCCTGGGTTCAAGGATCATCTCTGATAACAATTCATGTTGTAACTTTAGGGAAAATCTTTTCATCTCTCTTTAGTGTGATTCAGATCATCATTTGTTTCCAGAGTCTTGAATGTCCATCCAAAACATGACTAATGAGTGAGACAGCCTGATGCCTTGTGGAAAGAATGCCAAACTAGCAAATAGGAGAACAGGGCAATAATTCAACCTAATCATGTGACTTTGAGCTAGTTGTTTCTACATCTCTGGGCCTCAACTTTCCTACTCTGGGTCTTCAGAAGCTGTGGCTTCAGCCCCTATTTGAGCAGTGACTAGACTGCACATCCATAGGGGCTGCTTCCCAGGATGATGGCTGCAGGCCATGGTCTGGAAGCAGGTCTATTCCCAAGGCTCTTTGGTTCAAGGTTCCTCATTGTCTCCATCAGAATCTGGGGGGAAATGGCAGTTGGGGTGGCAGTGGTAGATTGACTTGCCATGCTGTCTCTTATCTCTGCCCCTTTGTGTTGTGCTGCCTTAACTAGGCTGATCTGCCCACCTTGAATGTGGCATTTAATAGGACAGCTGAGTAGAAGGTGGAGAGGTTTGTGTAATCGGGAAAATTAGAAAGTGAAAGCAATAGTCCAGGTGTGAAGTTGCCACAGGCAAGGTCCAGCCTCACTCATGACTCCTGGGATTCCTGACAGTTGGAGAATGATCAGTCAAAAAAATGACAAACAGAAGACAGATTAATCATTACAGCCATGGGAATGCTTTGCATCTGATAGCTGCTCCGACATCCCCAGGTCTGGTGTTTATTTTTATACCCATTTTCTTGTACACAGATACATTAACCAACACACATGTTCAAAGAGAGATAATTGGAAAAGTGATACATTAACTTTTAACAAATCACTTGATTAACATTCTATATTCTTGTATTGTGATTACAGACAGCATACAAGATAAATGATTTCATCACAGGTAGCTTAATTTTCTCATTACCCTGTGAGAAGTTTTGAGTTTACAAACAATGGAGGAAATTTACTTGTTACTTTTAATAAAATGGAATAATTAATCAGCAATTCTTAAAAGACAATCGAATAATCATATCATTGAGGTTAAGGGGTACTGGGAACACAATTCAAATTTAATATTAGAATGATCATTTCTCAGGGTTTACTAGGGAGTTTCCCACTGGTGAGTTATTGTTTGTGAAGTCGAGTCACTGAGGCATATTGAAGCTTAATGTACCTGTACATTTTGTATGGGCCTTTATGATTGATTTGTGTGTTGGCTTCATGAGAATAAGTTTCTGTGAGTGGGAAAGCTTTGGGCTTGGCCTGTAGCTGCGGTTTCACTGGGGATTATGTACCTAAGTAAAAGTTAACCCATGATAGTCTTTTGGGATAAGGTTTGAGGGTCTGATATTTTGGTGATGTTTTAGAGAATTAGGGTACAGGTATTTTGCTCTTGCATTATTCCTTCTGAGACTAGGGGGAATAGTAATCATGCCAATTTCATAGGTAAGGGGTATTAAAGAGAGAAATCATGCAAGGGGGACTGAGTGGGCAATCACATCTTGCCAAGGGCCACTCTGTGGCCTCCTTAGCTACCACTCATGACTCTGTCAAGGTGTCGTGGCCTGATGACTCCCAGCATGAAGTGAGGAAGACCTGTGTTAGGGTGATGGCTCTAGGAATGGAGGGAAAGAAGGGAAAGTATAAGAAAGACATTGTAAAAGGAGAATGACAAGATTTAACAAGAGGTTGGATAGGTGAGGTGAGTGAGAGTAAGAAATCAAGCATGACTTTGAGGTTGCTAGCCTGAATGACTTGGAGGATGATAGGAATAGGGGAAGATCTAGAGAGAAAGGAAAAGGAGTTCTACTCTGGGCATGTTGAGTTGAGTTCCCTAATCTGAAATTTCTAATCTGAGATACCCAAAAGGCAAATGATGACATAGGACAGGAGCCTCATGGGAGAAGTTAAGGCTGGATATACATGTGTGGGAATCATCTGTATAGAGATCATGGAATTCATGGAAGCTAATGAAATGACCCATCAAGGTAGCACAGAGAGAAAAGCCCAGGAGAGTCTTGGGTAATAGCATGGTTAACTGGCATAGAATAGATGATGGTCTGACTCCAGAGTCAGATCAAGATGCTTTAGAGGGCAATCTATTGTCTCCTCATTGAGTAGGGTAACAATGAAAAATTCTGAGAGTCTGGCTTCTGGGTAAGAAAATCAGTTTATTGATTAGACTGGCATTAGTCAATAAACTAACTGCTCTGTAAATTCTCTCAGCGATCAAAGACACTCAAAGTTCCCTTGTGCAGATCCATAAATAGATACTCTGGGAGCTCCTTATTTAGCCTCTTCCTTGGACATCCCAAGACATCTCTAATGGGTAAACAGCCAATGGGGAGGTGGCCCATCAAAATTCTCCACATTTCCTCATCCCCTCGGGGATGATGGGAAGTCATGAATTAGCCATAACTCATAGATGAAAGCTCACAAAGACAATCCTATCTTATCTACTGGTTCTTATCTACTGAGCAAAATGAACTTCATTATCTCTCCTTTTTATTTACCAGGTCTAAGAGGGAGATGTGGGAACATTCCTTGGAGTTCCTCAGAACAAAGGAATGTGTACAATGGCCAAAGAACTGATTTGAGCCTTTAATTCAAAACTCAGATATAGAAAAAATTCCTCTCAATGGGCAAAAACTGAGGCCCAATTGTGTAAGAGAGAGATAGCTAGAAGAAAGGCTACATGATAGAAGGGAAGATAGCTAGTCAGCTAGATTATAGATAGATAGAAGGAAGGATGAATGGATAGACAGACAAAAGAATAGATATACAAAATGTTTTAAATGCATGAGCCCATTTGAGCCTCTTGTCAATAGTGTGAGGTAGGTATTATCACTCCCATTTTATTGATGAGGAATTTGAGGCTCAGAAGGTTTCTCTGACCTGCCTATGATCAGACAGCTAGAAAAATGTGACAAGCAGGATTTGAATTCATGTCTTTCCTGACTTAAAGTCTCATGCTCTTTTTTCTCAATATGCTCTTAATGGAAAGAGCTCTAGCTAACTTAAGAATACAAAGACCTAGTTCCTGTCAATAACTGGCAGACTTTGGGCAAGTCATGTGACCTCTCCTGGTCTCGATTTCCTACCCTGGATTTGATTATCTTTAAGGTCCTTCCAATTCTATGTCCTCCAGTTCAGTGATTCCTCCCTGCTTATCACAGATGATGATGCCAATTTAATCTTTATTAGGCCAGACAGGTTGCCTGGTTCTGTAAATGCTCAAAGGATATTGGATATTTTGGGGAAATCCACTTGGAAGCATTAACATGACAGCTGGGTTTCCTGGTTGATTTCCTGAGCCTTGCCTGGGGCTCTGAGATAGGGTGCAGCTCTTTGCAAAGAGGAGAGCTTGAGAGGGAGAACTCTTTTGTTAAAAAAAAAATCCAATTACATGTAAAAACAACATTTAACATTTATTTTTTAAAATTTTGAGTTCTAAATTCTCTCCCCTCATCCTCATTCCTTATTGAGAAGGCAAACAATTTGAGCTAGGTTATATGTACACAGTCACACAAAACTCTTGCTGTAAAAGAAAACACAGACCAAAAATAAAACAAAACAAAACAAACAAAAAAAGGCAAGAAAAATAAAGCCAAAAAAAGTATATTTTAATCTTTATTCTAATCCCATCATTCTTTCTCTGGAGACAAATCCTTTAGAACTGTCTTGGAGCATTATACTGCTAAGAATGGCTAAGTCCTTCACACTTGATCTTCTTACAATCTCACTGTTATTGTACACCATTTTCCTAGTTCTACTCACTTCACTTTGCATCAGTTCATGTAAAACTTCCCAAGTTTTTCAGAAAAAAAATCCTGCTCATCATTTCTTTTTTTTTTTTAACCCTTACCTTCCCTCTTGGAGTCAATACTGGGTATTGGCTCTAAGGCAGAACAGTGGTAAGGGCTAAGCAATGGGGGTCAAGTGACTTGCCCAGGGTCACACAACTGGGAAGTGTCTGAGGCCAGATTTGAACCTAGGACCTCCCATCTCTAGGACTGGCTTTCAATCCACTAAGCTACCCAGCTGTCCCCCATTTCTTTTTAACCCTTATTATCTGTCTTACAACCTATACTAAATATCAGATCCAAGGCAGAAGAACTGTAAGGGCTAGATAATTGAGGTTAAAGTGACATGCCCAGGGTTATATAACTAGGTACTAACTATCTGAAGGCAGATTTGAACCCAGGACTTCCCATTTCCAGGCCTGGCTTTCTATCTACTGAGACATCTCCTTGCTCATCATTTCTTAGAGCACAATAGCATTCTATCAAAATCACCACACAACTTGTTCAGTTGCTTCCCAAATGGTGGGTATCCCCTCAATTTTCAGTTCTTTGCCACCACAAAAAGACTGCTAGAGATGTTTTTGTACATAAAGGTCTACCTCATTGCACCTTCTGCTCACTGTTTCAGTTACTGCCCTCCAGGGCCATTGCTTCTTCCTTTGGACAGCTCTTCAAATACTTGAAGTCAGCTTTCATTTTTATTCTGCATGGTTTCTTCTTCAAGCTAAAGATTCTGTGTTCCTTCAAGTGATCTTATCTGAGACAGACTTAAGATTCTTCACCACTTCACTTCAGCTGTCCTCCTCTAGACTCTATCCTATTTAATTAGTGTCCTTTAGAAATTATGAAATCTAGAAATGGAAACATTACTTCAGATGTTACTTCAGATGAGGTGTGAAGAGGGCAGAATATGAGGGATACTCAACTCTTTATTTCTGGAAGCCTTGTCTCTCTCTAAATTCAACCAATGTCCACAATAATTTTGTTTATTTTTTAAAGTCTATATCCCATGCTTGACTCATATTAGTCTTGGAACCTATTCCTACATCTTTTTCAGAAAATTTGCTCTCTAACCAAACCTTTCCCAAAATGTATTTGGGAAATTGATTGTTTTTACCCAAGTGTGAGACTTGACATTTATCCCTGTTAAATTTCATCTTATTAAATTCAAACAAATTCTCCAGTAGCGAGGAATTGGCAAATACAGCTAGTTGACCAACTGATTCGGGGGTAGGGGAGCAGAGCTAGGGAAACAGTTTTTATTTTTTATTTTTTAAAAGAATGTTTTATGGCATTATAAAATGTAAAAACCAGTCTTGGCTCACCAGTGGTACAAGAACAAGTTATGGACCAGACTTGACCCTTACACCATAGTTTGTCAACCCCTGCTATAGCCTGATCAGATCTTTTTGTATCTAGACAGTCATGATGTGTAGAAATTATCCCTTCCAACTTTGCATTATCTGCAAATTTGGTGAGCATATTTTCTATGTCTTTTTCCAAGTTATTGATAAGAATATCAAACAATACAAAGTCAAGCACAGACCCCCCAGAGGCTTCTTGCCAAGTTGACATTGAATCACTAATAATAATAACACTTAGACACTTTCCCTCTTGAATTCTGACTTCATCTAAGTATATTTTCATCTTGAAATATGTTATCCATCTCCAGATAGAGAAGAGATGACCTCAGATGGCAAAATGAAACCTATTTTCTTTTCTTTCTTTTCTTTTGGACATGTCTATTGAGGGAGAATTTGTTTTGCATGAAAATACACATTTGTAACAGACTGTTTTTCTTGCCTTCTCAATGGATGAGGAGGAGAGGGAAGGAGAGAATTTAGATTGAACCGCAACCAAGAAGTCTAAAAGAGAGGAGGAAGAATACTTGTACTTCTATCGCATTCAACATTCAAAAAATATTTATTAAACTCCCACTACATGCCAAACAAAAGTTGTATCTTTGGTGACTTTTAGATGTCGAGACAACATACACAGATAAGCACAATGTCAATATGAAGTGATTGGTTTTTGAGAGGGGGAATAATAGGAATAATAATAAAAGGGGGAATGTGAGAGAGGACACTGACATCTGGAGGAATTTTTACTCCTCTCATAGAGGAGTAAAACCTTGAGTTCAACCTGGAAGAAGCCAGGGATTCAAAGAGTAGGAAGTGAGGATGGATTTCCCAGGCAGAGAGGAGGGAGGATGAAGTGTCCTGTATAGGAATACAGATAGAAGGACTTGACTGGAACACAGAGTACTTGAGGAGGAGTAGAAATCCTCATCACTTTGGGTGTTTTGAGAAATTCCTCTGATAGAATGTAAGCTTGCTGAGGGCAGCGACTCTTTGGTTTTTGTCTTTGGGCCCCAGTGCCCAGCACAGCACTTGTAGGAGTTTAAGAAATATTTTTTAAATTTTTCCTAACTTCTATCTTAGAACCAATACTGTGTATTGGTTTCAAGACAGAAGAGTAGTAAGGGTTAGGCAATGCGGGCCAAGTGCCTTGCCAGGGTCCTGGTTCTAGGATCCATTGGCTTCATCATCAGGTTTAGGGGCAGAGGAAGTCTTACCTTGCCTTCATGCCAAGTAGCCAGCAGAGGGAGCTCCTGCCAAACCAAACACAGCCACTGGCATCCTCTGATACAGCTAACATGTCCTCTGATGTCGTCCAATCTATTTCAACAATTGAGGTTCCTGAGGTTGCACCTAAAGATGCCTGAAGTCAAAGAATGGATGCAGATAGTTCCAGGGCATAGGATGGCAAGGCAGACTCCTGAATGGAAGTGCCAGGCATAAGGACAATTCCAGTGTCCTACAGAGGGCAGAGAATTCTCCCCTCCTCCAGAGAAGAGAGGTCACCAGCCAAGATCTCATGTTCTAAGGAGTCTCCATTCTTATCATTGGCTGAGAAATTGAAGGCCTCTAGGCAGGGCCTGAAAAGAACCAATAACAAATGTACAGTTCAGAGAAAATGGAACTAATGAGTGTAGCCCTCATGTCACAGAGAACTCTTGATTCAAACTGCCTGTTCCCACTCCCTATACAATCCCTCCACTAAACAGCAACTCCTCTATTTGGAAACACACTAGCCAAGGTGTATCAAAAGGAGCTTTATTAACAACATCTGGACTATTAGACATTCATTATGTAAACAGGAAAATATATCTCACTGTTACCACAATCAGAGAAACTCAGCAATTTGGACTGTGGGGGCAGGAAAGCAACAATTCAGTCAATAGGACTATTGAGGAAGGGGCACCAGCACCCCTCTCATCCTGAGAGTGACGAGGGACAGCATAAAAAATCCAGGAGCGCTAGAAGAACATCTGGGATACTCCATAGTCTGGCCAATCATGAGTGGCATCTTTAGAGTTGGTTATTCTCCAGAGAATAAGGGATTAAGGAAAAGAATGGGAAGAGGAGAAGAATTGAGAGAGAATGGAAAGAAGAGAAAGAAGAGGGAGAGAGAGGGAGCTGGGTCATAGTTTATAGACATAAGAGTTGGAAGGGCTCTAGTTTAACTTCTTCATTTTAGAGACAAGGAACCTGAATCCTGAAAGATTGAGTGACTTGCCCAAGGTCACAGGGTAGTAGTAAATGGTAAAGCTGAAATTGGAGCCTAAATTCATTGACAATGAATCCAGAATCCTCTCCTGAAGTATGGTCTGCATCCCAAAGATCCAGGGGAGGGATGGAGAGAGGGGGAGAAGAGGAGGAGAAGGAGAAGGAGAAAGAGGAGAAAAAGAAAGAGGAGAAGGAGAAGAAGGAGGAGACTGCTCTGGATCTTGGGCATAAAGAACATGGAGGGCTTAGGAATGATCACTCCATGACATGGTGATAGTTGTATTTTTTTTAAGATAACTGACAAACATTTTAATTAGCCACACTTATCTAAGAAGAAAAATACAACTTTTATTTCTTTTTCCCCAAGGTTACATGATTCTTATTTCCCTCCTTCTTCCCTCCCCCAACCTGGAGTTGACAAGCAATTCCACTGTGTTATACATATATTGTCCTCAAAATCCATTTCCACAAAAATACAATTTTTAAACAGCAACAATGTTCTTATGGTCATTTTCCCCTACACTATGCGGCATCACAGGGTACATTTGCAATTTTTCGCTTCTATGGCATTTTAATTGGAACACGGAATTTACCGTTCCCAACTGGCAAAGAGTTCAGGAAAAAGAAAAAAGAAATCAAGGGCAAAAATGTTATGTAGAGACAAAAACAACAACCAGATCATGTAACTCTACAGACTTATTATATTATCTAGTTTTAATTTTATTTTTGCAAATAGCAAATGCTCACTCTTTTTATATCACGAGATAGCTGTATTTTTGAGAACACCTCCTGAGTTTCCCCCATTTCCTGTCATTATTAAGTCAGTGGTCTTGGGAGCCTGGAACCCAACATGCTCATTGGTCTTTGCCCCAGGGTCTGGAGGAGAATCTGTTTGCCCAGGTGTCTTTAATGCGCATGCCCAGTCTAATAGTGTTGTTGTACCTCTGCCCTCTGCTGACAAAAGCTCTGTCCTGGGTCCTGAGTCCAGTGGAGAGTGGTACAATGAACAACTGTCTATTCCTTGACTGCTTTTGCTTAAGTTGGAACCCAGCTCTTCCATCATAGACCCTGAATTCTTCCACTAAGACTTCCAGGTCTGGAGAGCTCCTTAATTTAAACTGTTCTACAAAGAAATGAGTTTATATCCTCAGGGATCATTGATCCTACCCAGAGGGCATCCTACTAGATACACTGAGGATAACAGATTCACTCTTCCCATTGACCCCAACCTATTTTTTTTAGTTTTATTAAATATTGTTCTCCTTCACTGTCCAATCTAACTGACCTTCTAACTCATTCTTCATACATGATGCTCCATTTCCCATCTCCATGCCTTTGCCCAGGTCATCCCCCAAGCTTGGAATGCTTCCCACCTCCACTGCTTAGATTCCCTACTCCCCTTCAGTTCAAGCATGAGCTTCCATAGGATGCCTTTTTTGATCCCCCTAAATATTAGGGCTCCTCAGAAATGTCCTACTGTTTATTTCATATATACCCATAGGTGTACCTGTTTTCTCCTCCAACAGAGTATAAGCTCCCCAATGGCAGGGACTGTTTCATTTTTGCCTTTGGGTCGCCCCAGAGGCTCACCCAGTCAGTACCAGATACAATTGTAGGCAGTGCTTGTTGACTAAAAATCAGAGAGATGTTTGTCCTTTCAATGTGTATTCCAAATCTTGGAATATTAGAGCTGGAAGGGACAGTATAGACCATCTGGTTTGACTCCTTCATTTTGAAGCAGAGGAAACTCAGTCTCCAAGAGGGGAAGTGATTGCCCTGAGGTCACATAATGAATAATTTGTGAAGCTCAGGCTCGAACCCAGGTTCCAAGTCTTCCTAACTCCTCACTGAGTCACCTAGTTGCTTCCAAGGCAGAGATTAAGTAACTTGCCTGAGCTAGTAAACTGAATTTGAGCTCAAGTCTTCCTGGCTCCAAACCCAACCCTTTCTCCTCTATACTATCTAGCTACTTCTGTCTTTTGCCCTACTCTGTGTCCTCCCTCCCCAGAGGCGATATCAGATCCTTGAGAGAAGGCACTGTCATTTTCTATCTCTGTATGCCTGTCACCTAGACAATGCTGTGTACATAGGAGATACTTAATAAACAATGAATAATTCATTGAAATCAAATCACAAACTTGTCTACACTCCAAATGAAAGAATGTAATAGACTTCTCTTGAGGTCTCAGGTCTTTATTGTGATTATCAGTGGCAAGGGCTGTTGAGGCAGGTGGGGAAGGGCTGAGGATGCCTGGGAAGTCAGAGTAGAGTCTAAACTAAGAATGAATGAGCTCTGAATGAGAAGCTCAAGTACCCATCCAAGAAGAAGTGCTCAATAGCCTCATCTGGCTTCTTCCTAGTTTGGGGCTCTCTTCTAGATGATAGGAGCTGGGTTCACTGTTATCCCATTCCCTCTTTGGATGGCCAGACCTTACTCTCCTTAATCATTTATCTTTCTGTGTGTAGGTGGGGGAGGTCATGGGTGATGAGGAAGGAGACCTATCAGTGTGTGGTTTGGGAAGGCTCAGCTTTGAGGAAATCTGGCATTTGACTACTGTGGGTAAAGACCTGAATGTTTTCCTACTTCTTCCTGGTTTTCAGTGGGTTCTCCTAATTGGCATATTACAACTGAGCCCTCCTCACCCATCTGGATCAAAGGAGAACCCAGGGGCCAACCAGTCCACCCCTGTCGTTTTACAGATAAGGAAACTGAGACCTAGGGAAGTGAGGTTATTTATCCATGGCATCACAGAAAGTAAGCTTTGAGGCCTCATGGGATCACAGCTCCAGAGATGGAAGGGACTTCAGAGGCCATCCATGTCAATCCCTTCAGATTTCAGATGAGAAAACAGGCTGAGACAAGTTAGGGAAATTGTTCAGCACCAGACAGCACCTTTTTATAGGAAAATGATGTTTTTTGGCATCAAACCTATCCGGACTATATTTTTAAGGTTGTCTCAAAACCAAATAGGGTGTGCATATTCATCATTTTAGAAGAAGGTTAATTATCTAGAATATCAGACTTTGTACTGAATTTTTGGCTTGCATTTCAGAAATCATTTCTATTTCTGAATGACACTATATTCAGGGTGAAATTTTCATCTTAAATTGTAAGCAAGCAAATAAAATTATATGCCCTACAAAAAAAATTCTGACTCCAAAGTAGTATCTGCTGAATTCAGCTGTCTCCAATCAGACCCTTACTTGGAAGGAGATCGAAGAGATGCTGTTGCTGTGCCTAGTCTCCCTGTTTGACCTAATTGGTGAAACTCTTCCAAAAGGTGGTGTGCTTTCCCTCTAAACCAAGCAGGTACCGCTTCCTTTAAATCAATCACAGAGAGGGGGTTGGAGACAGGGGTGAAGGGCTTCCCTGGGACTTGGACTAGATACTTTCTGAGATCTCCTCCTGCTCTATGGATCTATAAAACTCTGCTTACTGGCTGTGTGGTTTTGGGTAAGTCATGTCACTTCCTTGATCTTAGTTTTACCCCCTGTAAAATGAAGTGCATGTCTCTCTAAGGTCTTAAATAATCTCTAAGGTCCCTTTCAGCTCCAGTCCAAATCCCAGGGGTTCCCATATCATTATCTAGGTGGCCATGAAGAAGTCATAGCCTATTCCTGGGCCTCAGTTTCCCCTTTTATAAAATTAAAGGCTTGGACTAGATGGTTTCTGAGATCTCTTCTAGTTTTAACCTTCCTAAAACTTGATGCAACCAATGCTTCTTTCTCATCTCTGTTCCTCTCCCCCAGAGGAAGGTCTCAACTGACCAAAGAGCCAGTGGGGTCCCAGTGATGAGGAGTCCTTAGAAGGGGGACATCCAATAGATAATTCTAAGCAGTAACAGTAAAGATGAATGTGTTCTGGCTACCAGCCCACCCCAGGCTGTTGACCCTTACAGGGGTGCCTATTGGGTGCAGCAGGGCCCAACAAGACCAGGATTGTTCAGTATAGTTTATTTTAGAGCAGGGAAGGCAGGCTGGGGTGGGGGTGGAGCAGGGGAGGAGGGGAGCCAGAGAATTGCACAATCCCCCTAGCCTGGATAAATAAAACCAGACATTTTCCACTGTCTCCTACCCCAGAGTCCAGGGCCAGGAGCTAGCCAGGGAGGGAGCATGCAGATGGGCAGATTGCTGGAGGGGCCGGGCTGTTTACTGGGCTGCCTTACAAAGCAGCTTGTTGCAGACCTTGAAGCCCTTTATGATCCAGCTGGTTTCCTGCTTCTTCCCAGAACTCTGGGCAGGGTCCAGTCACTCTGGAACTCAGCAGCTGGAGGAGGCTGCAGAGAAGACCATTCAGGACCCCCAGCCCTGGATTTCTCCCTCACTGCTTGGCCCACAGAACAGTGGTCTAGTCATAACAACAATCTGAAAGGATTCAGAAAGGCCTCTAAGCTTTACAAAAAAGCTCTGCTGACAAATAGGTAGTAGAGAGTCTATTGACCTAGGGCAAGTCACTTAACTTTCTGTGCCCTAGTTTTCTCATCTGTAAAATGGGGATAATAAACAGTAAATAATAGCAAATAAAAGAATTTATGTAAAGTGCTCTGCAAACCTTGGAGTGCTATATAAATGCTAACTATCATCATCATCATTATTATTAATTGTTCATCTACATAACAGATGAGAAAACTGAGGTGGGGTTCAGAGAATAAGAACTATTCATTTAAAGTTTATACATCACTCAAAAAGCATTTATTATGGGGGCAGCAGGGTGGTTCAGTGGATTGAGAGCCAGGTCTAGAGACTGGGAGGTCCTGGGTTCAGATTTGATCTCAGACACTTGCTAGCTGTGAGATCCTGGGCAAGTCATTTAACCCCCATTGCCTAGGTCATTGGAACCAATATACAATATTGATTTTAAGATGGTTCAAATCTATTCTCATTTACTTCCTACCTGTGAAAGTCACTTAACCCCCATTGCCTAGCCCTTAGCACTCTTCTGTCTTGAAACCAATACACAGTATTGATTCTAAGATAGGAGTTAAGAATTTTTTTAAAAAATATTTCTTAAACTCCTACAAGGTACCAGGTGCTGTGCTGGGCACTATGGCCCAAAGACAAAAACCAAAGAGTCGCTGCCCTCAGCGAGCTTACATTCTATCAGAGGAATTTCTCAAAACACCCAAAGTGATGAGGATTTCTACTCCTCCTCAAGTATTCTGTGTTCCAGTCAAATCCTCCTATCTGTTTTCCTATACAGGATATTTCATCCTGTGGTGGAGGCATGGAGAGAGAGAGGACTTGCAAGCCAAGCATGCAAGAAACAAGCTGGGGACCTGATCTGCAAAAATCAAGGAGAAGGTTCCAAATGGAATGTTCCCAGGAGGAGAAGGCAGTTGATGCTGGCTGAAGGACCCTTGGGGGGCTGGCTTGGCTTTGGGGCTCTGACCAAAGGAGGAATTGATTCTGTCGCTCTCCCTGGGGGTTGGACTGACCAAGAAAGAAGGCAAGCCTAGCTGTAAAGAGAAGAAGCTGAACTGATCTTGTTAGCTTTTGTCTCGGGCTGAAGGACCCTTGGGGGGGGGGGGGCTTCTGAAATTAGGCTGAGAGACTGGTGGCTTTGTAAAAAAGAAAGAAGATTTTAAACAGTTGTCCCCCCTCCATCTCTCTAACTGTCCCTCTGTCACAGTTTTGACTGGAATACTTTCCCAAACCCTCAAATTCTCCCTCATTATAGATTAGGGAAACCCTCATCCCTCTTACCTCAGTTTCCCATCCTGTTTCCCAATAAACCCCCTGACTTGAAAAAGGGAAAGAAGAGAGTGTCTTTATAATCCACTCAAGGGGGGATGGAAGAAGCCAAAGGTTTCAAGAAGAAACTGGGAGGGAGAAACTGGAAGAAGGGAGAGGGGGTGAGGGAGTGTGTAGGATCTGGGAGTGAAGGGAGGAAGGGAGGACAGTTAGGAATATATATTGATCTACTAATCATCAGTAGGGATCAGTAGGCAAACCCCAGAGCATTCCCCCTGTGGCAGCATCCCTCTACCTGTAGCAGTATCTCTCAGTATCTATCAAAGTACTTCTATCTCTATTGCAAATAGGCAGCCCTCAGGTGTGTCCTCATACCACCAGTAGCTCTCTCTAGTCTCAAGCCAGAGTACATCAGTCAGCTGCAATAAGAAATAGTGTCACACAGATTAACATTCTATTTCATTTGGCACCTCAAGTCTGACTGTACCCACTTTCCTTCAGGCAGGATAGTAAAGGAAGAAAAACAAAAATGTTCAGACAAATTGTTTTTGGATTGGTGGTCATTGCAGCCATTACCTGCTTTGGGGTTTACCACTTACTATATAGCAAACTAACCCATATGGTAGTAGATACTATAGATTACGTTGGCAATGTTACAATGTCTGTTTTGCAGTTGCCATTTCAATATGAACTGGTACTCTGGCAAGTCCTGGCACAAGTATATGTACTCTTTATGGCTGTGTTGCAGACTCTAACCCAAGTGAAGAAAATATTTAGATTTGTAGTACCCCTTACGGCAGAGAAGATTATGGCTGTTGATAACAACTTAGAGGGCATGATTAAGGCTGTGTTTGAACAACTGATTCAGGAAAAAGGACTAGATCTAGTTATGGGCAAGGACAATGGGCAACTGAGAATGTACCTCAGGAAACTGAAGGTGGCAGTGGAAATGAGAACCAGGCTGCTAGTGATCCTGAGAAAATATCTCCTTTGAAAGAGGCCACTAAGCTAACTACTAATGCTGGTGTGATACACTCAAAAGCCCATAGACAATTCTCCACCCAGGAACTTGAATCCATAAAGCGCCATTTCCCAAAATTTGTGGACAATCCTTTTAAATCCCAAAGGAGCTGAAACGGGCATTCAGGATCTTTGATCCAGATTTCGAAGATGTCAAGTTCCTATTGTCAGAACTGTTCAGCCCCCATGAACAGAGACAATTTTTGGAGAAAACTAGATCTGACAGCAATTTGACTAGCTGGCCAACTGTAGAGCAAAGGGTGGATGTGGACTTTGCAAATCCCACCTGCATGTCATACCTGAAAAGGTGCAGGGAGGGTTTGCTACAGACAATTAAGCAATGCTGTTCTAAACCAAATGCATGGGCTAAGTTTGACAAGATCAGGGAGGATAAAGGGGAACATCCTGCCACATACATAGACTGTCAGAGATGGCAGAGTCAATATTAGGTCTCGAAGCTGATACTGAAGAGACAGCGAGTCACATCCGTAGGCAATTTCTAAGGGGATGCACACCCAATTTGAAAGTATTTTTCAAAAACTACTTCCCTAAGTATGACTCAGTTTCCCTGATTGAATTGAGAGACACAGCAAGTTACCTGTTTGAAAATAATTCAGATCAAAGTAAGCAAGTACAAGATCTGGAAAATAAGTTAGAGAGGACAGAAAAATGATTTGAAATGAAAGGAAATTGAAGAAATTAAAAATCTGAACACAGGACTTCTAAAACTTCTACTTATCAGAAACCTAGTTACAAGGGAACACCAGTGCAAAGGGAAACTAAGGTCTGTTTCTTTTGCCACAGGAAAGGTCACTTGATTAGAAACTGCTTTTTAAAGAAGAAACATGAAAGTAATAACAAAGATAAGCAAAATGCACAAACTAGGTATAAGAAATCCACTTGTTCACATTGCAAGTTAAAGTCCTCACAGCAAGCTCCGGACTTGAATGAAATGCAACTGGCTATAAAAACTGGAGCAAAGTCAAAGTATTCCGATATGGTTAGAAAAGAGTTATGAAGCCAGGCCCAAAATTTATATAGTGTGACACTTGGAGATAAAAGAAATTGTGAAAATGAGGCTGCAGTTGAAAATAATAGAAAAAAAACTTGGGAAATAGTGTAAAATTGGTGCAAGACAATGAATCTGTGAATGATAGCCATTGCAATAAAGCAAGTATAAGTTTGTGACTAATAGAGAGACACATCATTTCAGTTCCCTAAAGGTTACTGTTGATAAAGATGACAATGCTTTAAAAATGTTCGCAGATGATGTCTCACCAAACTTAGTTAGTTCTGTAAATAGCTTTATGGCAGAGGTACCCTTATAAATGACATCTAGTTTGAATCTAGAAGCTGACACCTTCCATCCAGCAAGGAGTGATTTAGATAGGGAAAAACTAACTGAAAATGGAGCTGACATTACTTTTGAACACAATAATCATATTCAAAGTAGTGGAGGTGACATTTCAATTAAATTTGAATCTGGGGATGGAATGGCAGGCTTAGTAACAACCGAGGATTCAGATAGTGCCAATGTTCTGTTCTCTCTCCTACAGTTCTCACATCTACCAATCACTGTCCCTGTCTTCTCTGTGCCAATGGTGGCTCTAGCTTAACCCAGGACTGCCCAGAGGTCTCTGGCTTTGCACATGTCTGTTGAAGGTTATATTCTCAATAATTAAATCTTGATCCTTTGCTACAGCCCTTCCTAAATCCTGTTACCCTGAGTAGGGTAGAGATTGGAATAATTAAATTTTGATCTATGCTGCAGCCCTTCCTAAATCCTGTTAGGACTGAGTAGGGTGGAGATTGTAATTTCCAAGACCTGGTTCTGTCATTCCAAGTATCTCTATTGTATCAATTCTAAAATCAATCATGACTCAAAGAGATTCCTGTTCTATGCTTAAGCATAGGTCAAAGCCCTTTCCATTGTTCAGCAAAAGGTTTCTGTCCTAAAGTAATCTTAAGAAGGGAGGAGGAACCTCCCATGCCAATGGGGTTCACATTCCAATAGAGTTCCCACTATCAATAGGAAATTTTTCAAGTATGAAATTTCCCAATGGTGAAATTTCCAACATTTATAAGTCTAAGAAATTTTAAGGTTTACAGTTCTAAGGGGCACAGGGGTTTCTAGGCAAAGCAACTGCTGTGCTTTAGGTTCATGTTCCATTGTAGTTGAGAATACAACCTATAATGTAGACTTCATTGGGAATGGATCAAATCAAGAAGAATTAACTGAGACACATTTGCACCTGGACATAGACACTGAGTCTGTAGTTATGAACACCTTAGCTACTAAGCCAGACACAGATATATGTTGTAGTGGGAGACAACATGTTTGTGTTGTGGGACAACATGAAGACACAGTTCTATTACTGACACAGGGGGGAAATGTAGAGGTGCCAAAATTATTCCCAGAAGAAAATAACAACTTAGAGGGAAAGATTCCTATCTCTATACGGTCAAAAGACGAGGGAAATGAACATAAACCTCAGACTAGTGTTAGAGGAGGATCTGTGATTATTAACAGTGGAGAAGATCTGCATAACCCCATACCATCAAGTTTACCAATTCTAAATGAAAATCTAAAGCTTAGTAGTGAAAAACAACCTGACACTGATTTGAGTAACACAGAAGCTGGCCACATAGACTTAGATCAAAATGCAAAGCCAGAGTTACCAACATCTGACAAGAGTTTACGTGGCATTGAGCAAAATCCAAAGAACATGGTGATTGGATTTAGTGGTTCAGATTCAGATGCTGAAGCTGAAGGAATACCAGAAGGTGTGATTATAATGACTGACGATGATGTAGAACAAACGCCTTGTCAGTTTTATAAGCTTTATGAAGAGGTAGACGAAGAAGGGGATGTTTGGGACACGAGTGAGAAGACAGAATACCCGGAACCAGTGCAAGCAAACTCTTACCAAGGCAATGATGAGGAACTATTCTTTGGGCACAGAACAAGTTGCATACCATTGGAAGAAATTTATGCAGGCTTAGGGGTTGATAATGAAGATGATTTTATAGAGAAGTTGAATTACATGGCTTGTGCAGATACAGATTCTGAATGGGAAGGAGAATATCAAGAAACATATTGAGAAATGGAGGAGGAGAGATAGATACACAATTTCATTTCTATTCTCTAACTTCCAAAACATGACTAGCACCATTCAAGCTGTAACGGTGAAGCCAAGATTGCTTGGCGTTCCATAGGGTAACATTCTACACTAAACCTTATGTGAATGAAGACTAGTCTTGGGGAGCATAGAAAATAAGTTATTCCAGCAAGAGAAGAACAAGTAATTCAACAACAAGAACACTCCTAAACTTGTAGCAAAATTCCAAATTCAGAACTAGGACAGACACAAACATCTAGAATGCTTATGGTAGCATGGATTCACATTGGTTGAATCTGTGATAACAAAGACTTTAACATCAAGTTGTAGTTGAGAACTGAAAAAGGTTATCCATATCTCTCAACCTTCATCCTATAAGAGTCTCTACCAGGGGAAGAGAGAGAGAGAAGGTATGCCATGAGGATATTATCTCATAGGTTCAGATACCTCACATGTCATCAGTGACAATACATACACAGATGACTTCTGGGAAAAAAAAGTCATGAACTGTAACATGAATGGCCCAAGCAGAAGAGATCAAAACAAAAGCCTTGTGAATGAAAGCCTACTGAAAACACATAAGAATACTTGCCACCAGAATACAGTAAAGAGAGCTCTGCACGAGTTAAAATAATGAAAGGATAGCACCCCTGAAGATATGCAGCCAGTTACTGCCAAAAGGGAAACATAAAAGCCTCAATATAAATATACAATAATCTCTGCCTGTCACAGTAACAAAACCGAAAGAATGTTCTTATATATGAATATACAATTCTCCAGATTCTATCTCCAAGATAAAGATCTAAAGCAAACATTCAATAAATCTTTTAGTGAAAGGTGATACAAGATTTAGCACACTTGAAATCATTATTCTTACCAACGTCTTGAAAACCTATGCATAATGCTCACACCCATCCATATAAAACACTTGGACACCTTACTTGCAAGCACGAAGATGAACAAATGCAAAAGCTTACCCCCATACATGAAGAAATCACATTATCCTAACTTGCAGACATGAAGAAAAATTGATAAAGTCTGACATGCATGCACAAAGATTTCAACTCACTTCCAAGCAAATGTACTTTTCACTCTTACTTGCACACATGCGTAAAAACTCATTTGCACACAATTGTGCGTGGTTTGTTCATGTGTTCCAGGTTCCTGATTATTGCAGTGGATCCTGATTTGAAGAACACAAGTCTTCAATCAAGTGACAGAAGACAGAAGAGTGATATGCTGACCAGAAAGGATGGAAGAGTTTCTACAAGCAACATGACTGGACATGGAAGGACTTTGGAACTTTGAAATCTTGGAACTTTTGATCATGGAGATACGTAAGGATGCGTCATACATGTGAACATCACATATATATGCATGCACATCCTACATAGCAAAGTAAGATATCTCATGGATTGGGTAAGTATACAATGTGCATAGTTGCATAACAAAGACACTGATGAAATTTTCTGTGGGAAATTCAAACAGTTAAAGATATTTCTTTACTGCATGAGTTTGCACAGAAATCTAGATGGATGTGCATATGTAAATTTGTACAGATCCTATGCACAAATGTACTTACTAATTAACTAACATGATAACTATATTAGAGTGATTTATTAATATATTCTAATGACTAACAATAGTGACAGTCTAGTGTATTTGTTTAAGGCTTAAGAAAGTAGACACATAGGGGGCAGCTGGGTGGCTCAGTGGATTGAGAGTCAGAACTAGAGATGGGAGGTCCTAGGTTCAAATCTGGCCTTAGATACTTCCCAGGTGTGTGACCCTGGGCAAGTCACTTGACCCCCATTGCCTAGCCTTTACCACTGTTCTGCCTTGGAGCCAATACACAGTATTGACTCCAAGATGGAAGGTGAGGGCTTTTAAAATAAATAATAAAGAAAAAAGAAAAAGAAAGTAGACACATAGAAGTTCTGAAGTATAGAAGTTATATTGCAGTATGATTGTAGGTTAGCATTTGTTAGTGATAGGAAATTTTTCTTACTTAGTGAATTTATAGACTTTAGGAAATAGGACAATTGCATAGTCTTAATGTTAGTTGAATTGTTGAGATGATTTGAAGGTTGTTAATTGATGTTGTCATGTGAAACTATGTTCATGTAAATTCCTTACCTAAATCATTTTCCTATCACACTCTTAGCTTAGCATTTAGGCAGTTAGAATAGCTAAGATGAGTTAGGATTTTGTTATTTGGGGGGGTAAGGGTATATTTATAACAGAGCAGAGTTAAGATAGATAAAATTATTATTAAGGTAAGTATCATTGAAAAATGCAAGTTGCATTTTTTTTTAATAAAAGGGGGGATTGTGGTCGAGACATGAAGAGAGAGAGGTTTTGCAGGACAAGCCAAGATGCAAGAACCAAGGCTGGGGACCTGGCTGTCAGTCAAGGAGAAGGTTCCAAATGGAATGTTCCCAGGAGGAGAGGCAATTGAAGCTGGCTGAAGGACCCTTGGGGGGCTGGCTTGGCTTTGGAGCTCTGACCAAAGGAGGAACTGATTCTGTCTCTCTCTGGGAGTTGAAGCTGACCAGGGGAGAAACTGGGACTTTGGGTCTGTCTCTCTCTCTGAGATTTGACTGATCAAGACTTGCTTACTAGCAGCTCTCTAGTCTATCAGAGTACCATTGCAACAACAAGAAATAACTCACAACAGATTTACAATTTTATTTCATCCTCCCTCCTCTCTGCCTGGGAAATGCATCCTCACTTCCTACTCTTTGAATCCTTGGCTTCTTCCAGGTTGAACTCAAGGTTTTACTCCTCTATGAGAGGAGTAAAAATTCCTCCAGATGTCAGTGTCCTCTCTCATATTCCCCCTTTTATTATTATCAGTCCCATTATTCCCCCTCTTAAAAACCAATCACTTCATATTGACATTGTGCTTATCTGTGTATGTTGTCTCCACATCTAAAAGTCAACAAAGATACAACTGTTGTTTGGCATGGAGTGGGAATTTAATAAGTATTTGCTGAATGTTGAATGCTGTAAAAAGTACAAGTATTCCTCCTCTCTTTTAGATTTTATGGGGAAATAGTCACTATAATTATCACGATTTCTTGGTTGTGGTTCAGTCCTAAGTTCTCTCCTTCCGTATCCTCCTCATCCATTGAGAAGACAAGAAAAACAGTCTGTTACAAATGTGTATTTTCATGCAAAACAAATTCTCCCTCAATAGCCATGTCCAAAAGGAAAGAAAGAAAAGAAAATGTGTTTCATTTTGCCATCTGAGGTCATCTCTTCTCTATCTGGAGATGGATAGCATGTTTCAAGATGATAATATACTTAGATGAAGTCAGAATTCAAGAGGGAAAGTGTCAAAGTGTTATTATTATTAGTGATTCAATGTCAACTTGGCAAGAAGCCTCTGGGGGAGTCTGTGCTTGACTTTGTATTGTTTGATATTCTTATCAGTAACTTGTAAAAGACATAGAAAATGTGCTCACCAAATTTGCAGATAATGCAAAGTTGGAAGGGATAATTTCTACACATCATGACTGTCTAGATACAAAAAGATCTGATCAGGCTATAGCAGAGGTTGACAAACTACAGTGTAAGGGTCAAGTCTGGTCCATAACTTGTTCTTGTACCACTGGTGAGCCAAGACTGGCTTTTACATTTTATAATGCCATAAAACATTCTTTTAAAAAATAAAAACCATTTCCCTAGCTCTGCCCCCCTACCCCCCAATCAGTTGGTCAACTAGCTGTATTTGCCAATTCCTCGCTACTGGAGAATTTGTTTGAATTTAATAAGATGAAATTTAACAAGGATAAATGTCAAGTCTCACACTTGGGTAAAAACAATCAATTTTCCAAGTATATTTTGGGAAAGGTTTGGTTAGAGAACAAATTTTCTGAAAAAGATGTAGGAATAGGTTCCAAGACTAATATGAGTCAAGAATGGGCTGTAGCCTTTATAAAATAAACAAAATTATTGTGGACATTGGTTGAATTTAGAGAGAGACAAGGCTTCCAGAAATAAAGAGTTGACTATCCCTCATATTCTGGCCTCTTCACCTTCATCTGAAGTAATGTTTCCATCTCTAGATTTCATAATTTATAAAGGACGCTAATTAAATAGAAGAGAGTCTAGAGGAGGACAGCTGAAATGGTGAAGAATCTTAAATCTGTCTCATATAAAGATCACTGGAAGGATCAAAGAATATTTAGCTTAAAGAAGAAACCATGCAGGGTAAAAATGAAAGCTGACTTCAAGTATTTGAAGAGCTGTCCAAAGGAGGAAGGAATTACTTTTGTTCTGCATGGCCCTGGAATCTGAAACAGAGAGCAAAAGGGGTAACGAGGTAGACCTTTATGTACAAAAACACCTCTAGCAGTCTTTTTATGGTGGCAAAAACTGAAAATTGAGGGGATGCCCACCATTTGGGAAGCAGCTGAACAAGTTGTTGTGTGATTTTGATAGAATGCTATTGTGCTCTAAGAAATGATGAGCAGGCAGAAGTTAGGTGGCTTAATAGATAGAAAGCCAGGTCAGGAGATGTGAAGTCCTGGGTTCAAATCTGTCTTCAGGCACTTCCCAGCTATGTAACCTTGGGCAAGTCACTTAAACTCAACTGTCTAGTCCTTACAGTGCTTCTGTCTTGAAATTGAAATTTAATTGGTTGTAAGACAGATAATAAGGGTTTTTTTAAAAAAAGAAATGATGAACTGCTTGACTACAGGGTTGGAGGAGATAAGACTGAGGAGAGACTCTAAATGAACACTATAATGCAAACTCCAACAACAGGGAAATGGGTTCGAGTCAAGAACACATGTGACAACCAGTGGAATCATGCGTCGGCTATGGGAGAGGGAAAGGCGGGGGGGAGGGGGGGGGAGGGGAGGGGAGGAAAAGAAAACAATCTTTGTTTCCAGTGAATAATGTATGAAAACGACCAAATAAAATAATATTAAAATTAAAAAAAAAGCTGTTAAAAAAAAAGAAATGATGAGCAGGATTTTTTCTGAAAAACTTGGAAAGTTTTACATGAACTGATGCAAAGTAAAGTGAGCAGAACCATGAAAATGGTGTACAGTAACAGATATTGTAAGAAGATCAAGTGTGAAGGACTTAGCCATTCTCCACAATATAATGATCCAAGACAGTTCTAAGGGATTTGCCCATCTCCAGAGAAAGAATGATGAGTTTGGAATGCAGATTAAAATATATTTTCTTTGGCTTTTTTATTTTTCTTTGGGTTTTTCTTGGTTTTGCTTTTGGTCTGTGTTTTCTTTGACAGCATGGCTAATGTGGAAATGATTTTAGCATGACTGTATACGTATAACCTGGATCAAATTGTTTGCCTTCTTAATCAGGGATGAGGACAGAGGGAGAGAATTTGGAATTCAAATTATGTAAAATGAATATTAAATGTTGTTTTTACATGTAATTGAATTTTTTTTTTTTACGAAAGACTACACCCTCTCAAGCACCCTATCTGAGAGCCCCAGACAAATACCTGTGATCTCAGATTCCTTTTCCCTATTCTCCTCTTCTCTTTTCTGGCCCTCAAAGGATGGGAATGTCAAGAGTCTAAGACTCTCCAGCTCAGAGAAATTCTCAATGTATGAAAAATAGCTAAGATGGCCTAGAGGATTTGCCACAAAGACTTTTTCTGGGAGCTGTTTCTCAAAGGGGTCACCAGGGCTATTTGTGTACATTGTGGATGGTGATGGGCATCTCAGGGTGAACTAATCTCCCACCAGCTGCTCCAGCACATTAGGGTGGAGAGCTGGGAAAGATTTCTGCCCAGACTGGCCCAGCCCAGATCTGGAGAGAAGGTTCAGCTCCAGGGCCCATGCTTGTTGCTATCTTTCCCTCTCGTCGTCTTCTGTAAAAATGAAAATGAATGTACAATAACTTGAAATATGATCTTTTGTTAATCCCATCCACACACTTGCCCTAGCTTTCCCTCTCCCTATTTCTGGTTACTTCTTGTCTTCAACCAAGCTGACCAATTCTGATTCCCCAACCCCTTGGTTGCTAAGCATCCTGGGAAGAAGGAGCAATGAAGGCTGTGACAATACATTCAAGGGAAGATAGCAGAAAACACTCCCCTTGCCATGAATGTAAACGAGCTGGCTCAGCTTCAAGAAGAAAGACTAGAAGACTGTCCCACCCCATTCCTTTGCAGAGGGGGAAGTCCACAAGGGTGCACATTGAATGGATTTGGGAGTCCTTCCAATGGAGTGCTGAATTATGGTGGTTCTTCCTCTTTCTGATTTAAAAAAATACTACTTGTCACATGGGATGGTGCTCAGGAAGAGGGAGGGAAGAGAAAATGTGCTCTTGTAAAAAACTAAAGCCATCCAGGAAAATGTATTTTGGAAAGGTTCATGGGGCTATTGGAGAGTGTCAAGAAGGATCTTTGAGCCTGGCTCAGGAACACTGGAAGGAGATCAAAGATTGCAAGTTGGAAGGGAGCTCAGAGTCCATTTAACCCCCCTTCCTCATTTTACAGATGAGGAAACTAAGGCCCAGGGAAGTTAATGGCTTTCCCAAAGTCACACAGGTAGGAAGTATCAGAGTTGAGATTTGAACTCAAGTCCCCAGACATCAAGGTCAGCCTCTTTCCACTCTACCACATGGCTAGCAATGGCAGCAACAGTTTTGGTTGTGTGGAGTAAAGCCTGGGCCTTTAGACTAAGAATCCAGAAGACCTGGGTTTGAATCTCACCACAGACTCTTAGTAGTTGTGTTACATGGAAAAGTCACTGTGTCGGTGTCATACCTGGCAGACAGGGGTCCAGTCTGAGGCAAATGAGACAGAGAGAGTGAGTAATGCAGCAGAGCTTTATTTGAGGAAGGGAAGGGGTTGAGGGGGGAAAGAGGCTGATGGCAGTAGAAGTGGCAGTGGAGGAGGCAGAGGAAGAAGGGAGAGCAAGGGAGGAGTCCCAAGGCCCATCTGTGGATGGCTAAGGGTCCCCACCTGGGTGGAGAAGGGGCAATCTTTTATAGAGTGGTGGTCTGGGATGAGGTAACCTGGATTGTCTCTCTTGGGCAAAGGTGGGGTACTTGTGTCCAGATGATTGGCTATCCCTAGGGGGGCTGGCTTTGGGGGTGGGGGCCTTTGCTTCCCAGGCTTGTATAGCCCTAGTATGGAACAGACAGTGCAAGTCCAGAACATCAACCCACCATGATGGATTTGTCAGGTCACAGCCTGGTGAGTAACAGTGCCCTGTGAAGTAGAACTACTAGCTTTGTTCTGGAATTCCAGCAGGTGCAGGGATTGGGGCGAGGGGGCTTTGGGCCCAGGGTCTCTCAATCACTTGGGAACTTAGTTGGCTCAAGGCTTAGACTCAATGACCCCTAAGGAGTCTTCTAGCTCTAACACTAGAGGCAGCCTGGAGGCTTGAAGTCAGGAAGAGCTAGGTTCAAGTCCCTTCAAACACTTCCTAGCTGTGGGACCTTGGCCAAGCCACTTAACCCTATTTGCCTCAGTTTCTTCATCTGTCAAACAAGCTGGAGAAGAAAACAGGAAACCAACGCAGTATTTGCCAAGTCAATCCCGAATGGAGTCACACAAAGAGTCAGAAATGTCTGAAAAATGATCCAACAACCAAAAAGTGTGCCAGAGTGGCAGATATCTGTGCAAGGAATCTGTGTCGAGGAGAGAGTTCTTTCAGAGGCTGCATGTGTGAGTGTGAGCTAGAATAGACCAAGGGAAGCTCAGAACTTGGGATCCCCACCAGCTTATTGGAACCAGATATGAGAAAGGCCATGCTTAGGGTTAGGGCAACTTCCTCAGTGACCGCTGCCCCCCTCCACTTCCCCATATAGTGCCTGGCAGAAGTAGCTGATTAGAGATTAAAGGCTTCCAATCTGATTCTACCTCCAACAGCTCTCAGAACTACAGGCTTCCCATCACTTCCCAGATTCTATGCAGGTAGAAAATGACTAGATGGCTTGGGACTTGGCTCACTTCAGAACCAAAGCTTGTACTGATAATGACAACCAGCAAATGTTTAACATCAGGTCTCAATGAGGCTTGTTGCCCATAATGACATTGGTTTCCTTTGCATCCAAAGCGACTTCAGCAAGGCTGAAGTCAGGAAGAGCTGAATTCAAATCTTGCTCTAAACACTTACTAGCTGTGTGATCATGGCAAGTCACTTAAGTCTATTTGCCTCAGTTTCTTCATCTGTCAGATAAGCTGGAGTGGGAAATAAATGCAAAGACATCCTAGGATCATAGATGTAGAACTAAAAAGGAACCGAGAGGGTAACTAACCCAAGCTCTTCATTTTACACATGAGGTTTATTAAATATAAATTGTGGTTGGACTCTGAATATATATATTAGGTAGTCACCAGGGATTTAATTTCTAAATCCCAAAATGAATTACTAAAGTAAGTGGAATTTATGGTAGTTTATTTACAATAGAAGGAAGTTATTAAGGAGAGAGAGAGAGAAAAAAAAACTCTAGCTTTTTCTTATACCAGTTAGAATTTCTAAGTCCCAGCCAGGGGAAGAGAGTTCAAGAAGATGGACCTTACCTGGAGGCTTCATGACTCCAGAAAGGTGGAGTCACTAAATCAGCTTTTCACTCACTAACTGTAACAGTCTAAAAGAAGTCTGGGTGTTGGTCTTCCAGTCACTCCTCCAAGTCAGTGCCCCAATGTCCCAATTAATGAATCTCTGAATCTCTGAATGTCCCTCTTCCCTTCAGCTCCGACTGACTGATCCTTCACTCCAAGCCCAGGTGATTGACTGTCTTCCAAACTCATCTGAATGTCTGAATCTTCAGTCTTTTTTCCCTCTATTGAAAGACTTTTTTCTCTTGTGTCACCTCCTCTAAATTTTCACATCTACCAATCACAGTACACGCTTTCCTCTAGGACTGTCCATTCTTTACTTCTTACCTTCTTTGTTTAGGCTATATCTTTTGGGGTTACCTGACACCTCTTTTGTTAAGTTCACCTTTTGTAAGTCACGTAACACCTTTTTGTGATTAATTCAACTTTTGTAGTTACTTAACATTTTTTGTAGTTAAGATCTAAAAATAGATTGTAGCTTAAAATTCTAGCATCACTATAAAGGAAAAGCTAAGTACCTTCATTGTTACAATCAGGAGATTGCAATTTTATCTTCACAATGAAGAAAGAGCTAAATATCTTCATTGTTATTATCAGGGGAGAGCTTAAATACAGTCTTCACAGGTTCATGTGGATAAAGTGATTAACCCAAGGTCATATAATATAGTAAGAGTCAAACTTGAACCCTGGTCATCTGACTCCTGAGGCAATGTTTTCTCCTCTATATCATCTGTCTTCCCATTGTCTCTATATTCTAAGATGATGGGCAGGTCTCAGGTTCTGGTGGAAAAGGAGAATTCATGATTTTTCTCACAAAGGAGAAGATTCATTTATTTGTTCATTTGGCAAGTCTTTATTGAATAAATGTTCTTGCTCAACACTATACTGGGTGGGGGGATTGATCCAAAAGAAACATAAGACTTGATTCCTGCCCTCAAGGAGCTTCCAGTCTAATGGGGAAGATAAAGACACAGGAACCCAGAACAACTAATTAACAACCCAAAGGAGTTTGTGATAAGGCAAGATAGGGACAGCAAATGCTGCAGGAGTCCAGAAGAAGGTGTCCCAGCTGTTGGCTAGGGGTGGTCTAGGAAAACTTCTCAGAGCAGGTGACCATCAAGCTGCTAATTGAGGAAGGAGAGAATTACTAGAGGCAAGTAGAAAAGAGGGGAGAGGCTGGGGGCAGCAGGGATGAAGGTTCAGAGGTTCAGTGAAATCTTAGACTTCCAAACAACAATTTGTCCCAGTGGACAAAGGACTGATACCATCTCATTTGTGTGTGACCTGTGGGAAAAAGGAGAAGAGGTGAGATTAGAGATGAGAGAAAGAATTCAGAGTCCTTCTCTAGCTCCCCATTTCTATCAGGGAAAGCCATAGGCTCATAGAAGCAGAGCTGGAAGAGACCTTCCAAGTCATCCAATCTAAACTTCTCTCCTCTCCAAACTGCATCCCAATTTCTGACTTCCTTTGCCTCCCAGATGCCACTGTGGGATTCTTCCTGTTAGAGGCAGCCCTTCCATGATCTCACAGTGTAACCTCATTCAGGTCTCAACCTCCCCAGGCTTCAGGTTCATTCTCTTTAAATGAAAGAATTAAACTAGAGAATCTTTCCCAGGTCCCTTCCAACCCTTCTAGGCTTTCAGTCCTTCTCTGAGGTTTTCACCAAGACAAGCTTCACCTTTGGAGATCAGACTTTTCTCTCTCATCTTTTTAATTAACTTTAGCTAAAAGTTTAGTGATTTTTGTTCAGCTGATTTAGTTTTTATCTTCTGTTTTATCTATCCCTCCTCTAATTTTCAAGATTTCCTCTTTTACTTTGGGTTTATTTGTTCATCTAATTTTAAAAATTCTACATTCAACTCCTTAGTGCTTTTTAGAAAGAGAATTTTTCCTTAAAGGTACATTTTCTTCTGCATTCTGACTCCAGCAGTTCTTTCTCTGGGGGTGGAGAGCATTCTTTGTCCCAAATCCCTCGGAATTGTCCTGGATCATTGCGCTGCTGTTAGTAGCAAAGTCATCACATCTGATCATTCTGCAATGTTGCAGTTACTGCCTATAATGTTGTCCTGCTTCTGCTGCACAGTTTGTTTTTGTACCACCTACATTTCCCACAGTATCTCCCCTTCCCCCTCCCACAGAACCCACCCTAATGATGCATAATAAAAAAGAGAGCCAAAAGGCCAGCAAAACTAATCAATATGTGGAGAAGTCTCATACTTAATTCCATTTTGAAGACCTTCTTCTTTAACTATTGCCCTGCTTTCTTCTTGATCTACACATAATTGAGAATGTCAGCACTAAGTCTTTACTTTTATTCTCAGTATTCTATTGTATTATGGTCTGTTAAAGAAATATTTAGCGCCGCGGCAATAGTTAAGCTCATGTCATCCTGAGAAAGAGAACCAGAACCTCTGAAAAAAATGGTGTTTCCAAATGAAAACATGATTTATCACTTGCTCATTTGGGTATATGATTTGGTTTTAAAAGATTATTGAGAAGTGAAAAATATGGAAATAGGTTTGGAGGGATAATAAATGTGTAACCCAGAGGAATTGCCTGTCAACTCTGGGAGGGACGTGAATCATAGAACGTTGGACAACTTATGTGGAAATTTCTTATTGGAATAAAGTAAAGATAGTTTTTCTTAAAAATCGCATTTCATTTTCTTGGTAATTCTTCAGTCTTGGTCATTTCCTGTTTTGTCTTTTTCTTTTCTGCTTTTAAAAATGTCCCCTTTGGAGTTTACCACTCAGCCTCAGGATGGCATCCAGACTCCCTGCCTATCCTAGCTGTTTGCTGAATACAGTCAGAAGGCCTGAGTTCTAATCCTCCTAGACCACTACCCCACCATGGGACTTCACATCACACACTTCACTTCATTTTCTATAGGTCTCCCTTTTCTCCTCTGAAAATGAAGGGGTTGGAGCAGATGGCCTCTAAGAAACCTTCCCCTTCTAAACTTCTGGCCCCACGACTAGGTCCCTCCAAGCTTCGACCTTCCAGGGATCCAGCTCACCTTAGCAGGGAAAGGGGGGAATCGAATTTTGTCAGTTTCCTCCTTCTTCAGAGGCCTGATCAAGCAGGATCGGCGGTGAGAGCAGGTCCTAAAGCTGTCCTTGCCATGGTAGGAGCCCATGCCGCTGTCCCCTGCAAGAACACCACAACGTCCACGTGAGTGTGTAAGAGGGAGCCTTGGACCAGGACGGGAGACTCCTAGGTCAGGGGGATGCTTGCTCTTCCCTCAGCCTCCCATCAACCACTTCTCCCAGCCTTTATTTCCACCTCCCATCCTCTCTCTTTCCCTTTTGATCCCATATCCCAGGCTCTTCCCCTTTTCATCGCTCATCCCATTGAGGAGGGTCCCGGTGAAACTATGGTAACACACAGTAGGACCTCATGTTACACGACCAGGATGTTCCAAGACCCTCCTGGAGGGTGAAAGTCATGCCTGATGGCCAACTCCATTATTTAGTCAGCGTTTCTTATGTGAACTTATGGAGGCATTTTATGGCTTTTCTTAGGCTTATCAGAAGCCACCAACGTCATTCCTCGGGGCTTGAGGGAGATTATTGCTAGCTGAAGAGCATTAATGCCATCAGGAGAAGCCCCGCTCTGCCTGGTCCAGGCCAGAGCTCCAGACAAGGGCTGATGCAGGGGCTAAAGTCAGGCACAAAATGACGTGAAGACGCACATTGCTGCTTCTCAGAGTGAGAGTACGTGTGAGCGGGAGAACCACTGCAAGACGTTGTGCTGTGGACGGAGCACGTCAGCACAACATTTTATTGGACATATTTTTCTGATGACTTTTTCTATTGCCAACCACGTCTATCAAAGTTCGCATAAAACGAGGCCCTACTGTGTGCGGCAATATTAACAATGAAAGCAATAACACGAAGCATTTCTTGTTTAAGCTATGTAGTGGCTTCTTCCCCCGTGATGTCATTCTGATTTGATTCTCACCATCACCGTGAGAGGAACGTGCCGTCCTCCTGATTTTACAGATGAGGAAACTGAGGCCCAAAGAGAAGTCTTGCCCAGCATCATGTAACTAAGTGCATGTCTGGAGCCTCAGTTTCCCAAAATGTAAAATGGGGCAATGGAGGACGAGGGCTTTGCAAAGACCCCATAGAAACGCCAGCTTGCATTCCTGGGGAAGGAACTGAAGGCAGCTGCAGTGTCTTCCCTCAAGGGGAACTTGGCTCCTTGGCCAGCTTTGGCAGGGTCAGCCTGGCCCAGCGGGGGTAGGAGGAAGGGCTAGAGAGCGCCAGGACTCACCTACACCCCCAAAGGGGAGAGAGTGGAGACCCAGATGGGCAATGACGTCATTGGCACAAAAGCCTCCGCTGGAAGTCTCTGCAACGATCTTCTTAATGACCTGGAAGACAGCAGCCAAATGCCCCGATCAAATGGACCTGAGAGCCTCCAAGGTTCTCTCCGGGGACACAGGGATGACCTCAGCTCACCAGGAGGGGGCCCGGGGCTGTGGCCTCACAGGAGGCAGAGGCAGAGGCTCATGGGAAGACCCCTCCCTTGGAGTCTGAGGACCGGAACTTCCATCCTGCTTGGTCTCCATGAGGGAACAGACCTTTCCATGGCGCCTACTATGTGCCCTGAGCTGGGGAAGAGCTCACTCAGTATTCACAATGACCCTGGGGGGAGCTGCTGCTACTCTCCCATTTTTCAGCTGGAACCTCACAGAAGAGAAATGACTTCTCCAGGGTCTCAGCGCTACTCCATGTCTCAAGCTGGACTTGAACTCAGTTAGACGGGTCTTCCTGACTCTAAAATGAGCTGAAGAAGGCAGTGGCAAACCATGGCAGCATCTTTGCCAAGAAAAGCCCAAATGGAGTCAAAAAGAGTCAGAGGAGGCTAAGACAGTTGGAGGGGGGACAAGAGAAGCCCCTCGAAGGCCAAGAAGTCCTGAGAAATGGGTTTTGCTATTTGAGGCAAAGATGAGGGCCTGAGTGGGGCTTGGGGCTAGAAGTGGGAGAAGAGAGAGAGCAAAGGAGGACTGGGTGTTCCATCCTGGGTGGCAGCACTTGGCCAAGGCCCCTCCCTCGCATTCCCCCATCTCCCAGGCTCTGGGTGCAGCCACTCTGCAGAACATCTGAAGAAGCACCTGGGGAAGCTTGGGGTTACTCTGTCCCACCCAGAGACTGGGGGAGGGAGTGGGGGGGCAGGCAGAGGGCGCCACTGCTGGCCCGGACAAAACCTCTGGGTGCAGATGGCACTGACAGGCCAAGTGGCACTCCCTGCCCTCCACCCGCCTCGGTGTCTTTGTTTTATTTTTTATGGAAAGAATTCAGGCAAAGATGGGGATGTTTTTGTTTTCTTTTGAGGGGAAGTGGGGTTGGGAAAGGGGGAGCCAGAGGAGCGAGGAGGTTCAACCCAGATCCTAATTCAGAGTAGCAAAAAATCCTAGTGCTGTTAAAGCTGAAAACTGCATTAAAGGGAGAAGCTGGGTGGCTCAGTGGATGGAGAGCCAGGCCTAGAGATGGGAAGTCCTGGGTTTAATCTGGCCTCAGACACTTCCCAGCTGTATGACCCTGGGCAGGTCACTGAAGCCTGTTTGCCTCAGTTTGTTCATCTCTAAAATGAGCTGGGGAAGGAGATGACAACCCACTGCAGGATCTCTACCAAGAAAACCAGAGTTGGCCAGCACTGAAGGATAACAACAACACTGAGCTTGGATGAGGTGATCCATGAGGTTTCCTCCAGCCCTCAGTCTCTCAGCCTTTCCACCTGGGTGACTCTGAAGGAATCACCTCTCCTCTCTGCAGCTCAGATGCCACCCATCCATGAACGGAAAGGGTTAGAGGAGAAACAGCTCTTCAAAGCTTGAATCTCTGAGGAAATCAAGGTTGTCCCAGCCCGTAGCCTGGCCTTCGGGGCCCCCCAAGCTGGAGGGTCCCAGGAGCTCTAGGCAGAGCCTTTGGCTTCGCTTTGAGGGAAGGGAGCCCTGGCGGACCTGTGAGGGCATGGTGGGGGGAGATGAGCAGGCAGAGCTCAGGGCAGCGTCCCTGCTGTTCTCACCTGCTCGTTGTTGGAGAAGGCGTAGAGAGCCAGGGGCTTTGGTCGCTGGTTAATGAACTGGATGGCTTCCTCCAGGCTCTTCATGCAGACGATGGGCAGGAGGGGCCCAAAGATTTCTTCTTGCATCACGTTAGACCTCGGGTCAACATCGATGAGAATGGTCGGGGCTGAAAAGATGGAGCAACCAAGCAGGTGCAAGGAAGAAACCCTTCGGCTCCCCTAATTCTTCACTCACACACAGCCCCGAGTCTGTGACTAATGCCAAGACTACATGGCAGAGTGTGACTGGGAAGCAGAAAAGCTCCCTCCTCCTGGCTTTGTGACCTTAGGCAGGTCACTTCACCTCCCTGTCAGCCAGTCAGCCAGCCCTCTAGGACTGATCAGGCATCCCCCTCGTGCCAGGCACTGGACTTAGCACTGGATATACAAAGAAAGGCCAAACAGGGCTGACCTCCAGGAGGGAGCTCAGCACCCAGTGCAGGAGACACCCACAGCTGACAATTTCATCAGATCCCAGGTTCCTGGAAGGCGAGGACTGTCCTTTGGGATCCTCAGCACAGTCGGAGGGGTGAGAAACGTGTATTTTTTTGTGGTTCAGATTTGTACAAAGAAGGTAAAGACGGGAGAAAGGGGGGCAATGGCAGAAGAAAGGCGCTCCGATGGCAGAAATCTTCTTGGAGAGGGCAGGACTTTAGCAGAGGTCTGGAGGAGTCCAGGAGGAAGAGCACTGCAGGCAGAGGTGACAGAGTTGGGGAATGGAGTCCTGGGGGAGAGCTGTAAGGAGCCCAGTGTTCCTGAGCCGAAGGCTACGTGGAAGGAGTGGGGTGCAAGGCAGGGTGGCCCAGGCAGCTCTCTGACACGATGTCACAGAGACCGACGCTGTCCCTCCCAGCCCTCCAACATTCCCCAACATCTCTCATTGGGGGATTCTGAGAGGAGCCCGTGTAACCAGGCAGATCTCCAATGGTACTTTGCAGGACCCTTCATCTTCCCCCATCTCCCTGCCTCAGTTGGCTGGATGAGCCCACAGGGAATGCCCTAGGGACCTCAAGCCAATGGGACCACATTAAAAAAAGAAAAAAGCCACCCCAAAGGACAGGGTTTAGAAAGAAAAGAAACAGAGCCCTGGATTTCTTGTGGCCTGAGTTGAGGATCAGAGCTGAGTCACTTGGCAACACCCTTCTGCCCACACAAACAAAAACAAACTGGTGAAAACAAGTCCTGCCCCTTCCCCAGCCCATCCCAAATCAACAAGACCAACTCCCAGGCAGCAGGGATTGAGGGCCTCTACTGGGGTGCAGAGGGCGATGCTAGAGGGAAATCTGGGTGTAGAAAATCAGGAAGAGGGTTGCTCTAGCTCTGAAACGTGCCACTTTTATGACCTCAGGGAAGACACTTCCTCTCTCTGGACCTCAGTTTCCTCTATAAAATGAGAGAGTGGGGGGGGGGGCAGAAGAGTAGGATGAAGTCCAGCTCTAGATTCAGAACCACAAGCCCCATGGGATCCCTCTTCTAGAAGAAATCCATGAGGGAGGGGGAAGTGAGCCAGTGGGGAGCTAGCTCCAAGGTGGGGGCTTAGTGGACAATACCTTGGTCCTCTACCCCGTCATGGCCTCAGTGATCAGCCTCAAGATCTCCTGGCCTATTTTTTGTGCCTTCTGTCTCATTACTAGGGTAGGGACAGGAAGGCATTGCAGCTGAAAGAGGCTGGAGGGATTTCTGTTTATGCGACCCAACCTTCTTTCCTTTTCCTCCTGTCTACTTCTCACTCCTAAACCCCATCTTGGGCCAACTGATGGGAACCTTAAGGGAAATAGTTCACTCAAGAATGCCCTCATAAGGAAGCATTAACAAGGACACAGGTTGTCTTCACCCATAGAACGGGAGCTTTTCGAAGGCAGAACTTGGCTTTCTTTTGTCTTTGTATCCTTGGTGCTTGCCACATGGGCAACGAATGGATCTGGGATTCCATTGGTATTGGGAACTCCCAGGGGAGGAAACACCTACCACCTCTGCAGATCTCTTAGTTTCTCCACAATTATAACCTTGGGGAGTGTCTGGGAGCACTAAGAGGTTAAGTGAGTTGCCCCAGCTTACACCTCCAATGGGCATCAGAGGTGGAACTTGAATTCGTGTCTTCTTGGTTCTAATGGCAGCTCTCCATCCATAATGTCATGATGGGTAAAGTAGGTTAATAAATGATTGACTGATGAGATGTTGAGTTGGAGTATGGGAACACTGACCAGGTTGGACAAGCATCAGGGTAGAAGGCAAAACAGAGAGAACCATTCTGGGTGCCTTTAGTCACCCCAGCTCCAGTTCTCACACTACATAGATCATTTCTCAGACTATTTAATAGCACCACACCCAGTTTCTAGGCCATCTAAGGTAGCAGGGAAATCCACCTCGTACCAACTTGTCCTGGCACTTCCAGAAGACCTGCCTTGGCATTCAGAAAATGGAGATTTTAAACAATGGGAAAATGAAACAACAAAAACAAAGCCCCAGGACTCAAAGGGCTCAACTGAATGCTGGATCCTTAATCCTTCAGCTCTCCTTTGCTGGCATTCATCCTTTGTTTTTTGAAGGCCAATGACAACATGATGACAGATGTCTTGGCTTACATATGAACTGGATTTTAGTGAGGCAGAGTTGCAGTCATTAGCCTCACTCTTCTCCAGAGTCATTAGGCAGGACAAAAATCAGGATGACTGGTGAGAGGAGAACACTAGGAGGGAAACAGAGCTGTGCCTTCTTAGCCCCACTCAACTCAATCAACCAATCAATATTTGTTAAGCACTGTGCCTAAATACTATTGGTTGAAAAACATGAATTGGCCTTTTTCATAGGGGAAAAAAAGGGATGGACACAATCAACCCACCTATATAGCAGGAGGCTTCATCTCCATTCCCTCCATAGGCAACCTTCTGTCCCTCAATTAAGCCCATCACCCTTTTGAAATGACGTTTATTGATGATTCTTCCATAGTCAGGAGAAGTTTTGGCATCATCTCCATAGAATTCCTTTGGGGAAGAGAGGCACGGTATTAAAAGAGTTTATGATACATTGCATAGAGAATAGTTTTTAAATATATCTGCTACAAAGACTCTCATGTGTAGAGGGGGCACTGACCTCAATTGATAGAGAATGTTTCATTGCCTGGAATTTCCCTATATTAATGACCTCCCAGGCCCTATCCCCAATTTCTTGAAAACAGGAATTAATTGGAACTATTTGGCTTTTTCAGTTTGTATCCATAGTATTTACCACAATGCTTGGCACATTGTAAGGACTTGATAAGAGTTTTTACATCATTCATTCACAGAATAGTTATGAAGCTTTAGACCAAATTCAGAGAATGTCTGTAACTGCTAAGAACAACTGATTAAGAGAACTTAGAACACAAAGAGATGTTATTTACCATGTAGTCTAACCCCTGCATCCTACAGGTAAGGAAACTGAGGCCTAGGGGCACAACTAAAATCATATGGGTAGTAAGACTCTGAGGCAGAATAGGAACTCAGATCCCCTGAGTCCAGAGCTAATGGTCTTTCCCCTGGGCTCCCTGCCTCTCATGGGGAGAATGCATTTTTCCATTACTTTTTGTTTATAATTTGGCTGCCAGGACACTATTTCTTCTTATTTGCTAGTCTTTGTTAAATTGTGTGATGTGTTGGATGTGCGATGTTTATTTCTCTGGGCAGCTATCTGCCTGTCTATCCGTCTATTTATCTACTACAGTCTATCCTTCCATCTACAGATCTGTTTAATCATCTCTCTAGACCTGTCTTGCTTCCCATTTATTCTTCTAGCTAATATCCTATCATCTACCTACATTTCCAGCTGTCTGTCGGTTTCTCTATCCATCTGCCTACCTTTCTCACTCACTCTAAGTCTCAGTTTTCCCACTTGTAAAATGATGATGATGGTGATGCCTTCTTCCTGGGTTGTCCTGAGGCTCAAGTCATATAATATACCTAAAATGCCTTGGAAAGTGTCCAGGGTGTGATCTGACATTATTATCTTTGAAGGCAGCTTTCTTCAGGATGAGCATCTCTAGGGCCTTCCATTAGGTCTGAGTCACCTCATTATCCTGCTCTCTGGCCTCTGGCCTCACTTCAGCTTATCAGCATCCTTTCTATAGGTGACCCCACCTTAGAGGAATTTAACATTCAAACCAACATTCCAGTTGTGGATTGGCTAAGGCAAAGTACAGTGAGACAATGACCTGCCCCTTGAAATTAGACTTTGTTCTTCTAATATTATCTAACATCACATTAGTGCTAATGATGCCACACGCCAGGACTGATTCACACTGGGCTTGCAGCTAGCTAAAAATCCTGGGTCTTTTTCACATATTCAAATGCCTCTATTTATTTGTGCAGGACTTTATCTTCATCTCTATTAAATGTCCTCTTTTATGGACAAAATGTCCATGTTGGAGGGTCTGTGGAAAGATGGGCACATTGAGATGACAAGAGGTGGACCTGTTAATTGATCTAACAAAAAGGTACTACAAAGATAATCAAATTTTCTGTGTCTCAGAGACCCCACGACTGGCATTAAATATGAGGAGGTCGGACACCAGAAGGAAGGTCCTCTAAGGGACAGCTTATTCATGGCAGCACTTTCTGTGGCAGGAAAGGGCTTGGAAACAATGTGGGTACCCATTGATTAGGAAATGGCCAAATGTGCCACCTTATCCATGAAGCCTTTCTTGGTTCCTTTGGGTGATGGTGTCTTCCCCTTCCTCAAAGTTACTTTGAGAGTTTTTTTAACATAAATATATATATATATATATATATGTACATATATATGTGGGTATGTGTATATACATATATATCTTTTGTATTTACATATTTGAATATACTTGATCTCCCATTAGAATGTAAACTCCTTGAGGTAGGGCTGTTCTGCTTTTGTCTTGGTAGACACAGCAAGGAACATAGTAGGTACACAAATGACACACAGTAGGTCCTTCATAAATGCTTGCCCAGTGGTTGATTATAAGAATTCACAGGTGTGAAGAATTCATAGAAGCATGCAAAAACTTAAAAGAAGTGACAAAAACAAGAACCAGGAAAATGGCACAAAAATGATCATGACAAAGGGGTGAAACTGGGGGATGGGCAGCGGGTGGTAGTACAGTGGGTAGAGCAGCAGGCCTGGAGTCAGGAACACTTGAGTTCACATCTGGCCTCAGAAATTTAACAGTTACGTGGCCCTGGGGCAAGTCACAGACTGTTTGCTTCAGTTTCACCAGCTAGAAAATGAGGATAATAATAGCATCTGCCTCCCAGGGTTGTTGTGAGATTCAAATGAGATTATATTTGTTGAGTGTTTGTCACATAATAGATGTTTAACAAATGTTTCCTGTATGTTTTGCATGACTTCATATGTAGAATGGGTGCCATATTGGTTGTCTTCCCAATGGGTAGGGCAGGCACCTCAGGGAGGGGGAGAATCTGGGGCTCAAAATGTTAAAAAACAAATGTTACAAAATGCCTCTGTTTACTCTTCTGTGTAGAGCTTGACTCTGGGTTCTACCCAACCAGAAGAGGAGCTCACTGAAGGCATGGGATGGTTTTGGCTGTCAGCACAGTCAGTGATGGGGCCAGGGTTTGTCTAGTCTGGTCTCTTATTCTCTCCTTTCCCGTTATGTCAAGAAGTCTCTTGATTTTGAGACTCAGTTGGTAAAGATGGTTACCTTTATTGGGAGTCAATCAGATCTAATGGGGAACTGTATCAAGGCAGATGGTCAAGATCTCTGTCAGGATTGGGGTCCCCCTCTTACCTTCAGGTTTTTTTTAACCTTCTCCACTATTTGGCCTTGTAGAGAAGGGTCACAGAGGATGTAGTCTGGAGCCACACAAGTCTGACCGCTGTTCAAGTACTTCCCCCAAGTGATACGTCTGGAGAAAAAAAAATTCCAAGAAAATCAATAACATTCCTACCATGAATAATGAATAAGAATGCTGTGTGCTTTTCATTTGCTGGGAATGCTGGAGGAAGTCACAACATGGATTTCTGGAGGACATGATCCAGCCCTGCTTATTGAAAAATAATCTTCCATATCCTAATTGATTTTCCATTCCCAAGGGTGGGGACACTCTGTCCCATCAGCAGCTGTAGGATGCAGTGCCTGGCACCCCTGCCTTCCCTCAGTTCTTTAAGCTGGGACAGAAGCCCCAGAAGCATCTTCCAGGTGGGGTAGGATTGGAACCAAAGACAACAGGATCATGGAAGAGGAGTGAGATGGTCATTTACGTGGAATGTTTGGTGTGCACCCCCCACCCACATCAAAACAACTGTCTAAAAAGGGAAACATTCAGAAAGTCAGTTCTTCAATGGTCATTTCTGCCCCCCAGGAAAAATGGTAGAACTTAGCAGTTGGTTTCATGTTATGTTAGCACAACCAGAAGCTGTGGGCTTTGCCCACTGTTTTCTCGTGTATGTTGGTTCTTTTGTCTGTCTAATGGACTGATTAGATTCATCTGTGCCCAGGCTGTGCACTTGAAGCAAGAGCAAAACGCCACCTTATGGATGTCTCTGGAGTGATAACTCCATCATTGCACAGAGGAGGAAACAAGGCTCAGAGGGGCTAAAGTGATTTAGATCTCACAGATAACAAGTAGCAATATCAGACTTTCTGGTGCCAAAACCAACAGATTTTCTGCTATCCCACAGTTGCCTCAATCTACAACTCCACTTACCACTCTCATCATTTTCCAATCCTAAATACTTTTTCCTGGCCACCCCTCCCTACATATGTTTTCCTTCCTCTTAGAAGAATTAAAGGTAAGGATTGTCTTCATTTTCATCCCATTTGGGGTTTTCGTGGCAAAGACACATTTCCTTCTCCAGCTCATTTGACAGATATGGAAAGTGAGGTCAATAGGATTAAGTGACTTGCCCAGGGTAACACATCTAGGAAGTGTCTGAGGACAAATTTGAACTCAGAAAGTGCATCTTCCTGACTTCAGACCTTGTGCTCTATCCACTGAGTCATCTAGCTTCCCACTGGACACATAGTATATACTGCTTTTTATTCATTCATTCTGTGATTCTGTGACTCAATAACCTCCTTGGGACCCTTCCAGCTCTCTTACTTGCTACTAGTCTGGGATTCTTGGACACTGAGTCTCACCTGCAGGCAATATCCAGGTCACAGTCCTTGTCGATATAACAGGGACTCTTCCCTCCCAGTTCCAGGGTCACTGGAGTCAGGTGCTTGGCTGCCGCTGTCATGACAATCTTGCCCACTCCAGTGCTCCCAGTGTAGATGATGTGGTCAAATTTCTCCTTCAGCAGTTCTGTGGTCTCAGGAATACCACCATTGATAACTGGATACAAGTCCTACCATGAAGGCAATATTGAGATCAGTCAGAAAACAGGACCAGTTTTGAGTCAGGTTGGTGAAGGGGGAAAAGCATGAGAGTGAGCATCAGCTGGGGGTTGGGGGGCAGAGAATAGCCTCTAAGGTCCCTGCCAGCTCTGAATCTGGGCTCCTAGGATCCCTGGGCTAGAATGGCGGCACCACTTTATTCTCCAGCTCTCCTTCATGGCCCCACCAACCTCATCATCCTGCCAGGGTACTCACGTCTCATCTGTGATTGGGGGGCAGAAGGATGAACTCCTCCCCAAACCTCCATTTAAGGAGGGCGCCCAGGCCAACCAGCTTTTCATTTCCCACCCAGCTCTACACCTGGCATTTCCCCTTTATGCTCCAGTCCTGGATACCTTCTTTTCTTTTCCTTTTTTCTTCTCTGTTCTTAAAAAAAATCCTCAGCTTCTGTCTTGAAATTAATACTAAGTATCAGCGAGGCAATGGGGGTTAAGGGACTTGTCCAGGGTCACACACAGCTAGGAAGTATCTGAGACAAGATTTGTAAGCCAGGACTTCCTGTTTCCAAGTTTGGCACTCAAACCACTGAGTCACCCAGCTGCCCCTAGATAACTTCATCTGCCCCTCCCCTTCCAACTCATGCAGATAATAAGTTTCTGAGACCAGATTTGAATCCAGTTTTCCTGAATCCAGACTTGACTCTACCCACCGTACCAGTAGCTGCCTCTGTGCTAGCATAGTGCCTGGCACATAATGCAAGATGAATAAGTACCTGTTTATTGGTTGATATAGTATATTGCAGTTATTCAAGTTCGTGTTTTAGCCTCCTAGTCTGCAAACTAATCGAAGGTGGGAGCTCTGTCTTCTCTAAATGCATCTCCCTTACTTGCTTGTTAGCTCCAGGAGCGGGAGGGAAGTGGGGAGGGAGAGAACATGAATCATGAAGCCATGAAAAAGTACTTTTATGTTAATTAACTGATTAATCAGTAAATTAATTTAAAGAAGAAAATGCATCTCCCTTGCAGGTCCCTTTGTTGAAATCAATGGGATCTAGCTGAATGAGTGTGGATCATTGTACAGGGGTATTGTGGATGGTGAGTTGGGGGCCAGGGTGGACCACTGCTCCGGAGATCCAGAGCCCCCATTGTTCTTTCTATGAGTTGGGGAGTGTGGCCAATTGAAGGAGTCTGGGGAGGCAGGAGTCTCCTCCTTCTCCCCAGCCCTCTTTTGCTAATAAATGCAAGTATGGGAGGATGTGGTTTGGTGTGGGGGAAAGACAGGGATCTGGGAATCAGGAGCAGCTGGGTTCTAGGCCTGGCTCTGCCACTTACCCCCTGAACTAGGTGATCTCAGACAGATCACGGTCTCTGGGCCTCAGCTCCCTTCTGTCTAAAATGACTGGGGGAGAGATTGATAGCTGAAGGGGCTTTACAGCTCATTCTAGCTAACCCCTCACTTTACTGGGAGGAGGAAACGCACTCCCGAATCTTTGCCAAGAAAACCTCAGATGGGGCCCCAAAGAGCCAGCCACCCTGAAATGACTCAACAACAACAACTAGCAGAGCCCAGAGGAGTTACGGGACTTTCCTAAGATCCCAAAGGGGGGATCTGCCAATCAGCAAATGACCACTGAGCCCCAGAAATAAACATCATTGATCTGGGAGGCATGAAGTTTAGGTAAGATCCCTTTAGAGAGATCTCCTCCCTAGGAGGGGCACCAGAACCCCAAAGAGCAGTCCTGGGGCCCCTCAGCCCAGAAGGAGCTCCTTGGCCTGCCCACCTCCAGCTCTGCTCATTCTTTCCCCTACAGAGATCCTTTGGGGCTGTGACTCACCTTGTCCAGGTACTTAGGGATCAGTGTGGCCAACATGATGGCTGTCTGCTCGCTCAACTCAGAAGGCTTGATGACTACAGCGTTGCCTGTGAGACACAGGAAAACACTCCTGTACCCAAAGTATCTCCCCAGACTCCTGGACCCCAAGAATACAAGATTCATAGTATTCCCTTAGTTCCTCCACATCAAGCTGGAACCAGCATAGGGCAAGTCAAGATTTTGATCTCCCTGACAATGAGAAGGCGGGGAGGGGTGGAAGAGAGGGGGGTTGGGGGGAGAGAAGGGGGTTAGGGGGAGAGGGAGAGAGAGACAGAGAGACGGAGACAGAGAGAGAGGGGGGAGAAAGAGAGAGAGACAGAGGAGAGAGAGAGAGACAGAAAGAGACAGAGAGACAGAGAGACATAGACAGAGAGGGAGAGACAGAGAGACAGAGAGAGAGAGACAGACAGAAAGAGACAGAGAGACAGAGACAGAGAGGGAGAGAGGGAGAGACAGAGAGACAGAGAGAGAGACAAAGAGAGAGAAAGAGAAAGAGAGACAGAGACAGAGACAGAGAGAGAGACAGAGAGACAGAGAGAGAGAGAGAGAGAGAGAGAGAGAGAGAGAGACAGAGAGAGAGAGACAGAGAGACAGAGACAGAGAGACAGAGGGAGAGAGGGAGAGGGAGAGGGAGACTGCCTTCTTTCACATGGTGACCCATCATCCCATTCCCCAAACTCCTTGTCCTCTCCTAATTGGAGCCCCCTGAGGTACTGTTTGGATCAGAAAACACACACAAAGCTAAATAGACAGGCACAGTCACATGAATATTCCTGCATGCAAACACACATAAACACACTCACAGGCTTGCACTATTAGGATCTATTGCTCTACCGTGTCTGCTTGTCCCTCAACTTGCTCCAGATCTGATCTAACCCCTTATCCTGAACACAGAATCACAACTCAGACCATGAACCCCAATCTTACCCCTGTATCTCTTTTTTAGAAAGATGAAGGGAGAGATAATTATTATTATAGTGAGTATTTATACAGTATTTACAATTATTATCTCATTTGATAATATATCCCTTTTGTAGATGAGAAAGCCAAGGCTACAGGGGTTGTGACTTGGCCAAGGTCATATAGCTAGTAAATTACTGCAGCCACATTTGAACTCAAGTCTTCTTGGCACCACTGAACCATCTAGACAGTTGAAAAGGAAGGCCACAATCTGTTTGAGAGAGTAACAATCTAATAGTTTGTCATCATTTGTCCTTTGTTTTTGAAGAGGACCAATGATGTCATGGGTGATGACTTGACTTGCTTGTCAATTGGATTTAAGTGAGGTAGAGTTGTACAGGTCAGATTCACTATCTCTTCCATAGTCCTAGAAGCCTAGTGTTAAGACCAAAGTCAAGACAACAGATGCAGTAGAGCGCCTACTGTAAAATGGGAAACTTAGAAAGAATGGAGAGGTGTAGAACATCCTCCTTTTATGGCTGAGTAAACAATCAAACTTTTCTAAACAACTTTTCTAAGACAATTGCTAATAAGTAGATTTGGAGTCAGAGAGTGGAGGTTCAAATTCTGGCTCTGTGATTGAGTTGCCTCATCTGCAAAATAAGAGGGTGGCTGGGCTAGGTGACTGAGGGCCCTTCCAACTTTAGATCTATGATCTTATGGAATTGCTAGGTAGTTCAGCCAAGTCACCAGTGATTCAACCAAAAACCAAGCTAGATGGTTCATAAAACATTTAGTAGACTAGATGAGACCATGGATGAATTCTAACTGTTGACATGAGTCTCACACAAAATTTGATCATGAATCTTCTGGCAGTTTGACCAATCTGACCAGTCCTCTTAGGGAAAGGTTCCAGTGGGCTAGCTTGAAGCTAATTCTGGAGAATTTTACTATGATCCACAATGAACCCTCCTTCCTCCCAGGACAAAACCTAAGATCTGGAGTCAGAGGCCATGGGTTCAAATCACCTAGCTTTTCTAGGTTTTAATTTCCTCATCTACAAAATGGGAAGGTTCAGTTAGATAGACTCTAATGTCCCTTCCAGTGATAAATCTATAAGCCTATCATCCAGAAGAATGGAGTTTTCCCCACCTGCAGCAATGGCGCCCACCAATGGCTGAATGGTCAGATTGAAGGGGTAGTTCCAAGCTCCCATGATCAGAACCACACCCAGTGGTTCTGAGTGGATGTAAGGCTGGTCATCCTTCCTTTGAGGGTGCTTCTCCACAGGCTCATCAAGCATCCACTGGGGAAGATTTTCGATTGCATGCTCAGTTTCTTCCAAGGCATAAATGATCTCTTCATAATATGCAGGCCATTCACCCTGTGAAGACAATGGTATTCAGGGTGAGATCATGGGCTCTAGACCTCAAACCTCATCTATTCCTACCTAATTTTACAGAATGATAGAACTGAGACCAAGAGAGATGAAGGTACTTGCCCACAGTCACACAGGTAGCAATCAGCAGTGGCTGGATTCAAAGCCAACTCCTGACTCTAGAGTCACTTCTTTTTCCCATCCTGCCAAAAGGTACCAGAATAGCCTCCACCAAATTAAAGACAAAGGGCCAAGACAAACATCCCTGGGAAGATGGCCAATGGAAGATAGCCTATATAGGAAGATAGCTCCTCACCTAGGAAGTCACAGTTTACTATTTAGGTAGTTTATAAAGAGAGAATGTGAAGGAAATGGGCTATTACTGCATAGTAAGAAATGATGAATATGGCCATTTGGATGAGTCCCTTCCATCATCTTCCATATCCTAAGGGGGGTCAGAGTAGGGGAGCTCTAAGGTTTCTTCTAGACCTACTCTTAGCTTGGCTTGGTTTGTTGGATTTGAGGATGAAAAACCTCCAAAGCATCTATGATCTCTAAGTTCCCTTCTTGATTTCAGTGCCCTCCACTCTGTGATATATGGTCGTCTTTCTCACCCAAACCTTCCATTCTGGTCCAGTCTAGCTCTTTGCCCCAATATGTAGTGGGCTCATTCTGGCCTCCCATCTTTGCTCTAATTCCTACTCATGTGTAATCTCCTTCTCACTCCTGCTCCTCTGCCCCATTCTTTTCTATGCTGTGTCCCCCTCAGTGTCATCCCAACTTACTTCTCTTTACATTCTCCCCTCCATTCTGAATTCACTCTGAACGTTTATAACCCTACAATTGGACACTTTTGGCCCACGGCCTTGTAATTACACGGTCATAGGATTTCGAGCTGATGGAGCTTCTATCCTAAGCCCTTTGAGGGCACCTATGATTTGCCCACATTCTTCTAGCATGTTCCACAGTCCCTCAGTTCCTGAACTGAATCAATACCTTGTGGAGATCAGCTTTCAGGGCTGCAGCAATGTCCTTTTCTCCCTCCTTCATCATCCTTCGCAGGTTTTCCAGCTGCTGTAACCGGAACTTCAAGGGCCGAGTTTTGCCAGAGTTGAAGGCAGCCCTGGCCCTGTTCACCGTCTCGCTGATCTTACTCATGGTGTCTGAGAAAACAGGACCACAAGAGACAGGTGGCTTTTTAGAGACTGAAGCTGAAAAGGATCATCTTTTGAATTCAGTTCCATCCAACAAATGCTTATGAGAGCTATTATGCACCCAGTCCTTGATGAAGTATCAGAGCTATATAGACAAAAACAAAACCAGTTCCTGACCTCAAGAAGCTGACATTATCCTGAGACCAGAAAGTCACTTTTAACTTTGATGGGTCTCAGTTTTCTTCCCTGTAAAAGAAGGGGACTGACTAGATGACTTCTGAATCTCTTCTTGCTCTAGTCTTATGATGCTATGAACTCCACTCAATTTATCTGCTACAATCTTGACCACAGAGGAAGGACTGCTAGGGACACAATGTCTTCTTCCCCTTGGCAGAGAGGTGGTAGAACGAGGCCAGTGTTGTCAGAAATGGCCACTGTGTTGATTTGTTATGTTTAACTCTACTTTAAGTATACTTAGTCATTATAGGAGAGCATTCTATTGGGTTATTAGCATCAGTGAGAGAGGAAAAAAGGAAGAAGGAAGGAAGGAAGGAAAGAAGGAAGGAAGGAAGGAAGGAAGGAAGGAAGGAAGGAAGGAAGGAAGGAAGGAAGGAAGGAAGGAAGGAAGGAAGGAAGGAAGGAAGGAAGGAAGGAAGGGAGGGAGGGAGGGAGGGAGGAAAGGAGGAAGGGAAAGAGGGAGGGAGGAAAGGAGGAAGGAAGCTAGAAACAAAGTGGATTCCCCAATGAGAGGCATATGGCCATTGATGACTGGGGCTTGGTCCTTTGGACTTAGTGCCTGAGGATGGGGGACTACCTATGGTGTCTTCTGCCCCATGTATGTGAGTCTGGGTTAATAATCACTGGAAGGTACAACCACACAGGGCCTGCCCAAGATTTGAGTTCTCACTGGGTAACCACAGGGGAGGGATGCTGGTCTCCGGGGCAGTTCTTCCCCTTCTCCCTCTTGCACTTCTACTGCACCCCCATTGTTGAAGACTGTCTGGGGCAGCAGGACCCATGAAGCAACTGTCTTTCTTGCCTCTCCTCTCCTTTCCTTTGGGGTTCCCTCAGTTTCTTCTCTCAGGGACAAAAGGGGTTGCTGGATTTAAAGCTGCACAGATGTCTTAGAGAGATCTTGCTCAGAGGAGGAAACTGAGCCCTAGTTGGAATGGATAAGTGATTTGCCCAAAGGCACACCTGTTTAGGGCAATGAAAACAATAATCATAATTGATGGTTATAATGTGCCTTATGTACATCCTCTCATCTGAGCCTCATCACAGCCCTGAGAAGTAGCTTACACACATCTTATTCTCCCCATTTCATAGACATGGAAACTAAGGGTTCCCATTAGATTGAGCTCCTAGAAAGCAGGGACTGACTGTTGCCTTACTTTGTACACCTAGAGCTAGTACAGTGCCTGGCACACAGTAGGTGTTTAATAAATGTTTCATGACTAACTAACAAGGTTAAGTGACTTGCCTCTAGTCCCTCCCTCAAGTTCTTTTCTTCCTTCTCTTTCTGCCTGAGAATCCACATGCACAACCCTATGGTCACAATACAGTTAGAAAGTGAAGAAGGCAGGATCTGAACCCAGGTTTCCCTGACATCCAGTGCTTCATCTCTTATTCCAAGGAATCTCCCAGAAGAGGAAGATGAGTCGAGATCTGAACCCAGATCTTCCAGTTCCCAAACCAGGGCACACTATTATGCCCAACTGGGAAGTGGGAGGCCAATCCACTTCTTGTCTGGAATGGAAGACTGAAGACCAGAGAGATAAAGCAATTGTCCCAGACCACACAGCAAGTCGGTGACAGGGCTTGTCTCCTGACTCTCAATCTCAGGCACTTTCCAACAGCACATTGAACCTCTCACCAAGGCATAAAGGCAAGCACTCATACCTCCCCCAACACATGCATCCCTACCATCTGCATTTTAAGAGAGACTTCTCAGGGAGAGGGCATTACTGAACTGAAGAGAGTGCATAATGGTGGGCATCCAGGCAATGTGATGGGTGAGTAGGAAAGAACTTTGGGATGGAGAGATCTTTCTTTACTTCAGCCTACTCTGACTCTTACTAGCTGTAGGACCTTGGACAAGTCACTTTATTTCTCTGAGTCTCTGTTTTCCCACCTCTAAAATGGGAACATTTGTAACATCTGTAACAGTTATTGGGAGAACTTTTCTTAGTAGAGAAATGAGGCTTAATCCAAGGGCTCAAGGGCAGTGCTGCTAAAAAGGGGGGAGAGCTTGCCTTTGAACCCGGGGCCTCTGATGCTGAGCCTGGTTCTGTCTCTGGTCGGCACTCCCAACTCCCAGAAAACAAACTGGTCAGCCTGAAGCTACCCCCAACACCCAGGCTGTTCCTCTCAGAACAATAGATTATTTGTGGCCAAACCTGGGTTTGGTTTTCAAAACCAGTTTGTGCCTGTAGAGATAAAAGCTACCTGAACACAGAAGATTAAAGAGCAAACAAATGAGGAAACCATACAGTTTCTATGGACATCTGAAGCTCAAAAACTCTTGATTGGCTTAAAGCAGAGATGTCTGTTGGACTGCTTTAAGTGGGCGTAGCATCGCCTTTTTTTTTTTGAACCCTCACCTTCCATCTTGGAGTCAATACTTTGTATCAGTTCCAAGGCAGAAGAGGGGTAAGGGCTAGGCAATGGGGGTTAAGGGACTTGCCCAGGGTCACCCAGCTAGGAAGGGTCTGAGGCCAGATTTGAACCCAGGACCTCCTATCTCTAGACTGGGCTCTTTATCTACTAAACTACTTAGCTGCCCTCATTTATTAGACTCTTTTCAAAAACTCTTTCCTTCAGCCTTAGAATCAATCCTGTGTGTTGGTTCTAAGGCAGAAGGGTGTTGAGGGCTGGGAAAAGGGGACTAAGTGACTTCCCCAGAACTACCCTGATAAGAAGTGTCTGGGGCCTGATTTGAACCCAAGACCTCCCATCTCTAAGCCTGGCTCTCTATCCACTGAGCCACCTAGCTGCTACAACTCCATGCATTTCCATTGGTGTTCTCCATGCCTGGAATTTTCTCCTTCCTTATATTTCTTTGTCTCTCTTGGTTTCCCTGACTTCCTCCATTTGACATTTTAGTTAGAAGTTAGTTGAGTAGAGATATTTTTCCCATCCAAGCTTGAGACTCCCTTCAGAACTATTCACAAACCATTTGGGGACCCATGGACCCAGGTTGAGAAGCCTTGGACTAGCTGGTCCCGAAGGTCCTTCCCGGTTCTGAGATTCAGTGGCTCCTAAAACATCTGATTTTAAAAAAATTCTCTTCCATGGCCTGAGTTTTACTGAGTTCTGTGTCCCTCTCCAGTGGACTGTCTTTCCATTCTTTATTCCTTCGAGGTTTTGGTCTCAGAAAATTAGAGAGTGTCTAATAAACAATTTGGAATGGTAACTAACACCAAGTTACTGTCAAAGACTGTAACTGAGCAGTTCTCTGTCTGTCCTCTCTATTGTTCTGTCTCTCTAGTTCTGTCTATCTCTGCATGTTTGTGTGTAAATCTGTCTCTTCCCCCTTCTCTCTCTTTATTCCCCCCCTCTTTCTCTCTCAGTCTCTTTCTGTGTCTCTCTCTTTCTCTGTCTGTCTTTTCCCCTCCTCTTCTCTCCCTCCCTCCCTCTTTCTCTCTGTCTCTCTGTCTCTCTCTGTCTCACTCTGTCTCTCTCTCTGTCTCTCTGTCTCTGTGTGTGTCTCTTTGTCTCTCTCTCTGTCTTTCTCTGTCTCTCTGTCTCTGTCTGTCTGCCTCTCTCTCTCTCTGTGTCTCCCTCTCACACCTCCCTCTCTCCTTTCCCAAGGTTACTTTGTTTGAGTTTCTCTAATCCCTTTAGGCAATGTGTATAACTGTATGTTTATTTTTTAAATGGTCTTCCTACTGGGAAACCCTGGATTACTCCTTCTTCCCAGAAATGCTTTCTTTGGGATCTCTCACTATCGGAAGGGAGGTGTCTCTCCCCAGGAAAGCTTAGCTTCTCCCTAAAATTTAGGACCCTTTCAGGATCCTTCTGAGATTCTCCCTCTCAGAGTCCAAGAGTCTCCCTTTGGCCTTGTAAGACTCTCCTTTTGGCAAATAGAGAGGTTCTAAAAGTGGCCAGGGGCCATGTAGGGAAGAGATCCAGGTCTTCCTTGTTCAGGCACTACCCGCCAGTGGGCAGCGCCATCTCCCTGCTTCTCCTGCTGAGTGGCACTCAGGGAGGGCCTGAAGCTTTCAATTCTTCACTCCTCGGGCACCAGACACATATGCCTCATGGCCAGCTGACAAGCTTCCTCTGCCTCGGCCCCTTGTACTCTCCTATCCTCTACTCTCACCATCCCCAGTAGAGAACCCAGGTGAAGTGAGTGGAGAGATCTCCTGGGTAGAGGGTTAGAGTAGATGGAGAACTTCCTTCTGCCCATGCCTGGTCTCAGGCCACCTGAGAAGAGGGATGAGTCCTCTTGGACTCCCCCATAGGTCTCCCACATGCTTTCTGAAGAGCAAATGGACTTCCTCAAGCTTGGGGGCATTTCAATAGAGTTGTGATGGGCACAATACTCTCTGGAGAAGGACATCCCTCAGAAGGCTGGCATTTTTAGAGGTGAGGAATTTAAGTGAGATCCTGAGATGAAGGAGGAGGTTAGAAGAGGCCATAAGAAGAAAACCAGGAGCCTATTCTTGGCTTTTTCTGGCTTCTAATGGCCTTTCTACAGAGGCACCCAAATCCCATTCCAAGAGAAAGTAACAGCTTCCCTGAGAAGCTTCAGCTTCCCAGGCTGCTGAAAGCCACAGTACTCCTTACAACACTTCCAATTCCTGGGCTAATACTCTACCATGGAAGACTGGATAGATGAGAAACAAGAAACGTGGAGCAGGGAGGTCAGGGCAGAGCAAGTTAATTCTTTTTTCCTTCGTTGACCTTATTATGGTCTTAATGAAATACTCTTAGTGATGGTTTCATCTGTGCCTCAGATTAGTTTGTGAGAGTACCCGCCGATGGGGGCTTTGAGTATTTGCAAATCCAAAACATTTCCTTGAACCCAAGACAAATCAGGGTAACCCAGGGTTAGTAGGTGGTAGCTTGAGGCAGTTTGACTCTGCTACATCAGAGTCCTAGCAGTCCTTGACATTTTCATGGAACTTTATGCTTTTCAAAACCTTTTCACATCCTGGATCTCATTTGATATGCATAAAACTCCAAGATATAGGCAGGTCGGAAATAATTGTCCCCGTTTTACACTTGAGGAAACTGAGTCCAAGTAGCTTGTAGGATGATAGGATCATGGAATTAAAACTGAAGGAGAGGGGCAGTTGTGTGGTTCAGTGAGCTGAGAACCAGGCCTGGAGATAGGAGGTCCTAGGTTCAAATCTGGCCTCAAACACATCCTAGCTGTGTGACCCTGGGCAAGTCACTTGACCCCCATTGGCTAGCCCTTATCATTCTTCCACCTTGGAACCAATATACAGTGTTGATTCTAAGACAGAAGGTAAGGATTAAAAAATAAAAATAAAGAGCAAGTTGTATAGAATGGAAATCCATGATTTCATATCCATTTTTGTTTTCTGTGTCTTGCCGTGTATGTTGAAATGCTTTGTGTATATGTGTATGTGTGTGTGTGTGTAGGTTCATAATTTAGGGTGACCTATCTTAGAACCAAGGAGGTGCTAGGTTCAAATCTGCCCTCAGACAGTTCCCAGCTGTGTGACCCTTGGCAAGTCACTTAACCCTCACTGCCTAACCCTTGCCACTCTTCTGCCTTGGAACCAATACACAGTAGTGACTCCAAGATGGAAGGTGGGGTTTAGGGGAAGGAAAAAAAAACAACTGAAGGAGCACTAGATAATTCTAAAGAACTCATGATGATGATGGGGCTGCTGGGTGGCTCAATGAATTGAGAGCCAGGCCTGGAGACAGGAGGTCCTGTGTTCAAATCTGCCCTCAGACACTTCCTAGCTGTGTGACCCTGGGCAAGTCACTTGACCCCCATTGCCTAGCCCTTACCACTCTTCTGCCTTGGAACCAATACACAGTACTGACTCCAAGACGGAAGGTAAGAGTTAAAAAAAGAGCTCATGATGAAAAATACTATCCACCTCCAGAGAAAGAACCAATGGAACCTGGATGCAGATTGAAGCATACTGTTTTCCATTTTATTCTTTTCATGGTTTCTTCCGGGGGGGGGGGGGGGTATGAAAGAATCTGCTTTCTTTCACAACGTGTCCAATAAAGGAATATTGCCTTCTTGATTGCACATATATAACCTATATCAAATTGCTTGTTGCCTCAGGGAGGTTAAAAGGGAGAGAATTTGGAACTCAAAATATTTTGAAATGAATGTCAAAAATTGGATGTAAAGTAATTGGGATAATATTTAATATTAACTACTAATTGATCACTTATTATTCATATTATTATTTTTAAAATATTATTTTAAAATAACCATGTTGAAAGCTTAAAAACTCTGATCAATTCACTGACCAACCATGTCTGCCAAGGATATGTGATGACGCCCAGTATCCATCCTATGGAAGAGAAATTATGAATTCAAAGAGCAGAAAGAGACAGACAGTTTTTGCATGGTTCGGTGTATACTCTGTTTTACGTGGCTGTGATTATAAACACACACAGAGAAGGTTTTATTTTGTTTTTTCCTTAACAAGGACTTGAGAAAAAGGATGGGTGAGTACTAGTGAAGTCCCCCAAAATGAGGGCCTTTGAAATAGTTTTTAAAAGGCGTAGAAGCAAACTTAATCAAGTTCAGAAGGAAGAATTGGCAAGCGGGTCAGTTTTGAAAGTAATGTGTGGAATTAATTATATCCCTTAAAAAACAAGTTGTAGGGGGCAGCTGGGTAGCTCACTAAGAGCCAGGCCTAGAGATGGGAAGTCCTGGGTTCAAATTTGACCTCAGACACTTCCTAAATGTGTGACCCTGGGCAAGTCACTTGACCCCCATTGCCTAGCCCTTACCGCTCTTCTGCCTTGGAACCAATACACAGTATTGACTCCAAGACAGAAGGTAAGAGTTAAAAATAAAATAAAAAGCAAATTATATGGAATGGAGATTCATGGTTTCATATCTAGTTTTGTTTTCTGTGTCATGCCGTGTATGTAGAAATGCTCTGTTTTGGTGTATAGGTTCAGTTTTTTTAAAAAAAGGACATTGTCTAGATTACAGAAAGGAAAAGAAAGAGCATTAGGAAATTAGTCAAAACTCGTCTCTCATTTTAGAAAGGAAGATGCTAAGATCCAGAGAGGAAAAGGTCACACAATGATGGGACTAGAACTCAGGGCTCCAGGACTCTTTTGACTAAAACAAATTCCTGTCTAGGGTTAGAGCGTGGCCTGTCAAGGAACAGGAGAGCAACCACAACCACAACCACATCCAGAGCAAACTGAAAAAGGGAAACTTTTGTCCTCATCATTGTCATCTGCTCAATGACTATTTCAAAGAGGAAATGAACCGGCTTCCAAACCAGCCCCCTCTTCAATGCTTTCCACCTTGGCCAGTGAGAACCGTAGAACTTTGGCACTAAAATGGACTTAGAAGCCATATAGTCCAGCCTTTCATTTCACAGAGAAGGAATCAGACATACAGAAAAGAGAAGCCCACCCAGAGTCCCACCACTAGTCAGTGGCAGGACTGGAAAGAAAACCCAGAAGGAGTCTTGCTTGACCCCTGGTGCAGGCTGACTTTCCATTAGAGCTCTAACCATCATGTCTCCCAGGGCTACCTGAAATATATACTTTTTAAACCCTCACCTTCTGTCTTGGAGTCAATACTGTGTTTTGGCTCCAAGGCAAAAGAGCAGTAAGGGCTAGGCAATGGGGGTTAAGTGACTTGTCCAAGGTCGCATAGCTGGGAAGTATCTGAGGTCATATTTGAACCCAGGACCTCCCATCTCTAGGCCTGATTCTCAATCCACTGAGCCACCCAGCTGACCTCTCTACCTGAAATCTTAAGAACTGTCAAAATGGTGACAGGGAGAAGGGGGTTGCTAATTGCCCACAGAAGTCTTGCCAAGAGGTATGGAGCTAGCACAGGACAAAAGGGAAGAACTATACCTTCTCCCAATCCACATCATCATAAATGGAAGCAACAATCCTTTCCAGCCCTACAATTCATCAATATGCATTTCTAAAGCTCCTAGGAGCTGCTTAGAGTCAGGAAGACCTAGATTCAAATCCAACCACAGACACTAGTTGTGTGACCCTGGACAATTTATTTAACTGTCTTTGCCTCAGTTTCCTCATCTATAAAATGAGTTGGAGAAGGAAATGGCAAGCCATTCCATAATAATTGCCAAGAAAATTCTAAATGGGGTCACAAAATGTTGAACACGATGAAAATTAATGAACACAAAGAACCTACTGTGTGCCAGGCTCTAGAAATGAACAAAGACAAAAAGGAAACATCTCCTATCTTCAAGGAGATTACATTCTATTGGGAGAGATAATCTATATTTTGTGAGGATATACAAAATGTATGCAATAGTTATTTGTTTTCATTAGGAGGACACTAGCTGCCCTCTGGTCTTCTTTTCTCAATCAGTGTGATTCCATCCCAGTTGGTAGGACTGCTAGGATATTATCCCAGGAAGTGGACCACACACAGTGCCCATAATCAACTGTGGCTGCCAGCTTTAGTGTATCCTGGGGCCCCATCTGCCAAGCCTCTGAATTCTCCTCCTAGATCAAAATCTCACCTTGGGGTTCTACTTTCCAGCACGCACCAATAAAGGATATTAGAAGGAAAGGGGGATCCATCTACTGCCCATAAACCACCAGGGGTCTAATGGTGCCTTGAACAGATTGTATGCCACAAATCCCAGGATCCTAGACCTTGAGCTGGAAGGGACCTCCCAGCAATCAAGTCTAACTTCTTCATTTTAGAGAGGAAGAAACTGAAGGCCAGGGAGGTTAAGAATCTTCGAAGCAAAGATCCTAGATTCAGAACTGTCGGGGATCTCTGAAGTCATCTAGACTAATTCATTTCATAGATGAAAAACAAAACAAAACTGGAGGACACACAGACGTTTCACCTGGGTCAAATAGGGAATTCAATATTCCAATTCTAGTGACACTTTCCTCTCTTAAAATGTAAAACATGAAATTATCATGAAATCACAGAAACTCAGAGTGGGAGAGGCTGCAGGGTCCATCCAGCCCAACCATCTAAAGCAAGAATCCTCTGGATAACGTGCCAGACGAATGGGCATCTCCCCTTTACTTGGTGATCGATTTCCTTTGAGGGGAAATTCACTCCCTTTCCACTTTTGGACAGCTCCCAGTGCTTGGGACATTGGATACTTCTCACAAATAGTAGCAACTTAAAGCAATCTTCCAGCATGACATCACACAGAAAGTGTTAGAGAAAACTTCAGCAACCATCTAGGCTTGACACTTAATTTTGCTACAAAGTCTCTCCAAACTCCTTTTATCTCAATGGGATTTCATAGCCTGCAGACTGACATTTGTGGATTTGGTAAACATAGTTTAAACCATCCCCAAAGTATCTTGCAGTCAAATCAGTTGGGGAAGTATCATCTAAGGAATATTGGCAAAGAGAAATCCACTTTGGAAACCAAGCACCCAGGGGACTCCAAGTTCAGAGCAATCTCACTTGAGGAGACAGCAAGTTGCAGAGCAGTCTAGGAGGACAGCAAAGAATACACCTGCACACACCCAGGAATCAAGGGAGTTTTGTCCTAAAGATACTCTTTCTCTGTAGTCTCAAACATCGACTGGTTCCAGCCCCGTGAATTCAGTCATTCTTGAAAAACTCAATCATTTTAATGATTAGTGCATTGTTGAAAATATTTGTAAAAAATGTTTTTTTCTAGAAATATACAGAACTAGAAAAACTAGGAAAATACAGTCAAAGTGCATAAAGAAATTACCTTCTTCAGCTTCTCTCAGGAATTGGTTCTCCTTGCAATGGCTAGCAACTGAAGATGAATCACTAACCCTCACACACCCCTATTTAAAGTCTTTTCTTCCCTCCTTCCACAGAAAAACTTGGCTCTGTGCCCAGAACGTTTGCGTGACAGAAGGAAATTGGTATTTAAATGAGAGGGTGAAACTTAATCCTTAGCTCTACACTTTCTAACAAGTCTTGGGTTTGAGGATTAGCTTTTGGATTGTCTCATCTGCTTTATTCTGAAATGTGATCATGTGTCTTTAAAGGGATGGGCAGGGCAAAGATGCTGGGTTTGAAAAGGGAACTCTTGTTTGCCCATGGTGTGGGACCCACTGCTGATTGATGCAGCCTGGTGTGGAGCATTTCCAGTTTTCCAAGGTACAACTTGCCAGAGCAATGACTCTGCTTGTTTCAAATCAGTTACATAAAGTCTGAAAAATGCAACTCATGATGACTTCAAATTCAAATCATTGAACAGAGAGAGCTCTGCTCAAAGGATGAATCGTCATCCCTAGCCAATTTGTGGCTAACCAACATGGCTACATTTGTGTATGGGCAGCCTTTCAAGGCTAGGATGGACCCTGGGTTTAATGCCCTGAAAATCCCAGAAAATAGTCTTCTCCCCGACCTCAATGCTCAATCCCTCTTCAGGACTTATGTGGTGACTGGACCTCCAGCCCCTGGCATGAGACTAGGTTCCCCTTGGGGGCATCTCTATATTCTATACCATCTATATTCGATGTGGTTTTTGCCAAAACCCTAAAGTTTCCCTGGAAACTTCAGAATTTGGTAGTGACCCTTTAAAATGGATTCTCTTCTCCCCTGCAAGCACAAAGCCTCACAATGGCATCACATATAGGATAGGTTTTTCTTTCCTTCAAAGATGCAGGAGTCTCTTAATTTCATGATTGCCATCTACACTGATCTTTGAACCTAAGATTATAAAATCTGACACTGCTTCCACTTCTTCTCCATCTATTTTTCAGGAAACAATAGGACCACTTGTCAAGATCTTAGTCTTTTTGTTCAGGTTCAAGTCAACTTGTACACTCTCCTCTTTCACCCTCATCAAGAAGCTTCTTAATTCTTCTTTGCTTTCTGAAAATATTAATAACTAGCATTTACATAACACTTTCAGATTTGCAAAGCACCTTAAAAATGTTACCTCAATTGATCCTCACAATAATTCTGAGAGGTAGGTGCTGCTACTATCCTCATTTTATAAATGAGGAAACTGAGGCATGTAGAGGTTAAGTCAACAAGCTAGTAAATGTCAGAGCTAGATTTGAACTTAGGTCTTCCTGATTCCAGATCTAGGACTCTGCCCATTGCAACACCTAGTGCTGGAAGAGACCTTTAAAAACAATCTATTCTAATCCCCTTATTTTATAGATGAGGAAACTGAGGTCCAGATTCAAACTGATTGAGTTGAGATTTGAGCCCAAGTCCTCTGACTCCAGATCTTCCATTTTTTCCCTTTGTATCATTTTCTAAACATTTACTAAACAAATGTTTGTTGCTCTAATAATGGCCCACATTATTATAGAATATACAATATGTTCATATAGAGCAGCGGTTCTCAACCTCTCAATTTGTAGCAATGAGAATACATAATGCATATCATGTATTTACATTCTGAATCATAACTGTAGCAAAATTACAGTTTTGAAGTAGCCACCAAAATAATTTTTTGGTTTGGGGTCACCGCAACATGAGGAACTGTATTGCGGGGTCCCGGCATTAGAAAGGTTGAGAACCACTAATATAGAGGCTCACAACATATATATAAATATAGACCTTTAAGGTTTCCAGAATGATTTCTATTCATTAGTTCAGTCAGTTTTCACAACTCTGCAAGATAGATATTATTATTATGCTCATTTTAGATATGTGGAAACAGAGGCTCAACAAGGTTAAGTAATTTGTCCAGGGTTCATGTGTTCAGTTAATGTCTGAGGAAGGACTTGAACCCAGGACCCTCCTGATGCCAAGTCCAAATGATACTGTTAGTTGTGTGGGCCTGTGAAAGATCATGGCAAATTTTCATTGCCCAGTGAAGTTCATCATGACAGCTCTGAATGCTAATTCACCCTGCCTCATTAGTACTGAATGAGGTCAAGACCAACCCAGATTTCCCAGAAATTATCCTTCTCTTAGTCATTCAGGAACCTGGGATGACTGGAAAGGAAGGAATTTGGGGAAAGAGTTTAAATTCTGTTTTTGAAGTTTCTGCCAAATAACTCCCTTGGTCCCTTTCTCTTTGGTGGGCAGCCTCCCTTTTCTCCTCTCTCTTGCTCTTTGTGAGGCACTTAGCACAGGATCTGGCACATAGTAGGCATTTAATCAATGCTTCTTTCTTTCTCTTTACAGTTCTCCTAATATTCCTTTTCTTCTTTAGCCCCTCTTGGGCTTTCCCCACTTTCTAAAGTCTATTCTTTGACTCATTCTCACTTTGGTTCTCTTGGTTCCACTTTGATCAATCTGCATCAATTCATTAAAATCTTCCAAGTTTCTTTAAGTTCCCCACGTTTGTTTTTTCTTGTGGTTCAACAAAAATTAGAACACTTATATACCATAATGTGTTCAGTCACTTCCTAATCAATGGACATTTTTGTTTTCAGTTTTTGGCTACAAATATTTTGATTCATCTGGGACTCTTTTTTTCATCTTTGACTTCCATGAGGCATATGTGTACATGAGACATCTACAGATCAGGGAGCATGGACTAGTTAGTGATCTTTCTTGCATGATTCCAAATTGCATCTCAGAGTGGCTGTACCAATTCACTAAGCGGGATATTGGTATATCCTGTTTCCAGTGTCTTCTCCAATATTGACTATATTCATGTTTTATGAAGTTAATGAGTGAGTTGAATCTTCCAAGTTGTTTTCATTGTATTCTGAAGATTTGGAATATTTCATATATTTGTGGATAGTTAACTTTTCTACAGATACATTATTGACACACGGTTCATGGTTTTGAGAATGGTTCAGCCATTCTGGAAAACAATTTGGAATTTTGCCCAGAGAGCTATTAAATTGTGCATACTTTGACCTAGCAGTACCACTACTTTAAGTAGTCTTTGATGGCAAGACTCTTACAAGAGTCCTCCTTGATAGCTGATCCTTCACCTGGGCAATGGTCACCTATCCAAGAGTCAGTGCCACTTCAGAAAAGGATAAGGAACAATCAATATGGAGCAATGTTTCTGCCCAACAACTCCAGGAGAAATACCAGGAGCAGAACAGAGGTCTACATACAATGCTCAACAATCTGCCCAAGGTCTTTGATTCTGTCAGTTGTGAGGACTTGTGGAAGATTATGGCAAAATTTCATTGTCCAGGGAAGTTAATCAGTATTGTACAGCAACTCCATGACACCATACTTGTATAGGTTCTAGATAATGGAGGATGCTCTCATATTTTCCCAGTCACCAGTGGAATAAAGCAGGGTTGGGAGCTTGCTTCCATGCTTCTTAGTATGATATTTTCAGTGATGTTGCTGGTTGCCTTCAATGAAGATGAAAACAGCCTGAGTCAGCTATTGTACTTTAGCAAATTATTTAACTTGAAAAGGCTACAAACCAAGAATAAGTGGAGAGAGAATTGGTATGCAACTTTCTGTTCACAGATGACTATGCATTCAGTGCATCCTATGAGGCTGAGATGCACCAAAGAATGAATTGATTCTCTGCCATTTGTGCTAATCTTGACCTGACAAATTTTGGTGAGCCAGCACTACAGCATCTGTAAATGGAACCCTCAGTTACAGTAAATGGAGAAATTTTGAATTTTGTGGATAATTTCACTTACTTTGGCAGTATGCTTTCCAGGGATGTCCACATAGATGATGAGATTAATGATCACACATTGCCAGAACTAGGTCAATATTTGGGAGGCTATGAAAAAAAGTGTGGAAGGAAAGAGGCATTAGGCTGATTTCCAAAGTGAAGGTCTATAGAGCCATTGTGCTCATTGTTGGGTGCTTGTGGAACCTGAACAGTCTATCAGTTCTAGGCCAGGAAACTGAATCACATGTTGATTTTCTTAGGAAGATTCTGAAGTTCACCTGACAAGAGAAGGTGACAGAGAGTGAGGTTCCTTCTCAATCTGAACTGCCAAGATTTACTGTAGAGACTTTGACTCTGATGGACTGGCCATGTTGTTTGTATGCCAAATATTAATTAGTGGTAGTCTCTCGGTGACCAAGAATGACGATTGTCTTTGTGCATTATCATCTATTGATATACCCTCATGTGGCTTTGGAGTCCAAAGGCTGAGGCACAGAGTTTGTGGCACACGGGGCCTGGGACACCAGCTGTTACGGGAGGTGCGGTTGTGGCCTGGTGTCAGCGTTCACGCGCAGCGGCAAGACGTCGACGTCGCTCATCTTCAAAGGTGGTGGCAGCATGGTTAATGTGGGTTCGCCAGCTGCTTCTGACAGAGGCAGCGAGTTCTAGTTGCTTTGGTGTAATGCCAGCCCACTTCAAGTTGGACTTTAGCTGATCCTTGAATCTTTTCTTTGGTCGGCCTTGTTTCCTGAGTCCAGCTGACAGTTCACCATAGAATGCCTGTCTTGGTATTCGCGGTGGGTCCATGCGGATGACGTGTCCAGACCATCGTAGCTGGGTTTGGAGGGCCATGACTTCGATGCTGGTGGAGTTGGCTCTGTCGAGGACTTCCTGATTGGTGATTCGGTCCTGCCATCGGATCCTCATGACTGACCAGAGAGAGCGTTGGTAGAATTGCTCCAGCTGTTTCATGTGCTTCCGGTACAGTGTCCATGTCTCACAACTGTACAGGAGCGAGCTGAGGACCACTGCGTTATACACTTTGAGCTTCGTCACAGTGCTTACACCTCTGTGTTGGAGGACTTTGCAGCGCAGCCGCCCAAGTGCCTGGCTGGCCTTTTGGATCCTGGCATTAATCTCGTGGTTTAGGGACCCATCGTTGGCGATGGTGCTGCCCAGGTATTTGAAAGTGTTGATGGTAGAAAGCTGCGTGCCGTCAATTGTAATGCATGGCTGGTTAGTTGGCCTCCCTGGTGCAGGTTGGAACAGCACCTCTGTTTTGCTGAGGCTGATAGTCAGGCCAAACAGTTTTGTTGCGGTGGAGAATCTGTCCACAATGGTTTGAAGATGATTTTCTTGGTGGGCCATGAGAGCACAGTCATCTGCGAAGAGAGCTTCCAGGATGAGTCTCTCTGTTGTCTTTGTTTTTGCAGTCAGGTGGCGAAGGTCGAATAGTGAACCATCCAGTTGGTATTTAATGTAGATGCCCAGGTCTAGATCCATCACAGCATGTCGTAATACTTGGGTGAAGGATAGGTTGAATAGTACCATAGCGAGGACACAGCCTTATTTCATGCCATTGGAGATGTTGAAGCGATTGGAAGTCTCTCCACCAGATAAGACTTCCCCTGTCATTTCGACATGAAAGAGCTGGATCAGTTTGATGAATTTTTCTGGGCAACCGAGCTTGCTAAGGATCACCCACAATGCGTCCCTGTTTACTGTGTCGAACACCTTTGTCAGGTCTATGAAGACAATGTAGAGACTCAGGTTCTGCTCAAGGCATTTTTCCTGCATTTGCCTCACCGTGAAGACCATGCCAATGGTGCTGCAATCTGGTCAGAAGCCACATTTTGATTCAGGCAGGTTCTGCTCTGAAATAGATGACAGGAGTCTGTTGAGTATAACACAGGCGAGGATCTTTCCAGCAGTGGAGAGTAGTGAGATGCCTTTGTTCTTGTATAGGACTACGATGGAGGCATCTCTGAGTTCTGGGGGCATGTCTTCCTCTTCCCATATACTGGTCAGCACTATGTGGAATGCCTGAAGCACCTTTCCATGTAAGACCTTGTATACCTCATTTGGGATCCCATCTTTACCGGATGCCTTGCCTGCACTCATTTCTTTAATGGCTTTTTGGACTTCCTCTATTGAAGGAGGGACGTCAAGTTGTTCAATGGTGAGGTTTTGGGGGATCTGGTCAAGGGCTCTTTGGTCGACTGAAGAGGGTCGGTTGATAAGCTGACTGAAGGGTTCTTTCCACCTGTTGCTGATGCCTTTTTTATCTTTTATGAGAGTGTCACCATCAGAGGATAGCAAGGGAGTGGTGGTGGTTTTTAATGGCCCATAGACAGGCTTGAGGGCACTGAAAAATTGTTTGTAGTTTTTCGTATCAGCAAAGCGCTGGATTTCTTCTGCCTTTTTTTCCCACCATCGGTCTTGCATCTTCCTGATCTCACACTGCACCGTGGTTGGAGAGACTTGAATCTGTCCTTTTTAGGAGCAGAGTTTGGGTTATTTTGCCACTCCATAAAGGCTTTGTTCTTTTTGCTCAATAGGTCTTCAATAGCAGTGTTGTTCTCATTGAACCAGTCCTGGTGGTTGCGTTGTTTGGGGCCTAGGACTGCCTTTGATGTTTCCTTCACTGCATCTCTGAACTGGTTCCATTTCTCGGTTGAGCTTCCAGTGAGTGGTCCCTTGACAGACAGCTTGTCGTCCAGGCAGGACTGGAATGTTTGCAAATAAGATGGATCTCTAAGACGATTCACGTTGTAAAATGCGCGAACTGTCTGGGCACATTTTGGATGGCGAAACTCAATGCACATTTGAAGAGTCACTCTAACCAATTGGTGGTCTGTCCAGCATTCAGCTCCTCTCATGGCTCTGGTGATCTGTACATCCTGGATGTCTCACCGGCATACAATGATGTAGTCAATGAGATGCCACTGTTTTGATTGTGAATGTGATGCCATATATTTGATGCCAAATATATGTTTACCTAAAAGACTATTTTATAGAGAACTGATACAAGGCAAGTGCTCACACAAAGGTCAGAAGAAGTGATACAAGGACCTGCTCAAGGTCTCCCTCTGAGCAATTGTGGCATCAATTATGAGACAGGGGAAATACTGGCCCAGGACCATCCAGCATGGTTTGCTCAGATCAAAGAAGGTGCTATGCTCTAGAGCAAAGCAGGAGTGCAGAAGCTCACAAGAAAAGTGAAATGCACAGATTTTGAGATATCTCCATCCCGAATGCTCATATAGACTATTTGTGTCCAACCTTGGGTAGAACTTTCTGGGCTTAAATTGGTCTGACCAGCCACAGTTGAACACATGTACTTGACCCCAACAGAATCATATAATTTTGGTTGGTCTTCTTCAAGTATTAACCAACCCCTCCTACACCTATACTACAATGGGATCAGAAAAGGAGGGAAAGGACTCATAGGCTGAAAATTATTTGTAGCTGCTCTTTTCATGGTATCACAAATAGGAAATGGAGGGAATGCCCATCAATTGAGAAATGGCTGGATATAGTACAGGAAATAATTGTGATAGAATTCTGTTTTAATGGAAGAAATGTTCAAAGGTCTCCATTTTTGCTGAGAAGGAAGGAAAGGTGAGGAGGGAGAAAACATAGATTTGACAATTTGAGATCTCTGGTAACTTTGTCGAGTGCCATTTCAGTTGAGCAATAAAGTCAGTGACCAGATTGCAAAGGTTTAAGAAGTGCCTACCTTCTCTCTCCTTCAGACACCGTGTTTATACTTATCAGTTTATTCATCTCCCAGGAAAGTTAAACACCTACCTCCTAGTAGGTGCTTTATAAAGGTTCTTTTCTTCCTTAAGTAACTTGCCTGAAAGTCACATAGATCGTTAAGTATCAGAGGTAGGAGTTGGATCTAACTCTAGAAGTTCTAGAATTATAAGAGAGAGGAAGGAAAGTGATCAGAAAAAGAGAGAGGGAGAGAGAAGGTAGTATTTGAACCAAGGGTCAACAGGTCTGGCTCTCTTATCTACTGAGCCACTAAGCTGCCCCCTGACCTTTCTAACCTTGTCATACATTGGTTCTTTCTACAGGTCCTGCCTATGTGGCTATAGTTTAGTTAAGCTAGATAGTCCTGGAGACAGGAGATCCTGGGTTCAAATTTTACCTCAAATACTTCCTAGCTTTGTGACTGTGGGCAAGACACATAACCCCCATTGTCTAAAGCTTGTGGCTCGTCTGCCTTGGAAACAATACTTAGTATTAATTTTAAGAGAGAAAGTAGGTGTTTACAAATTATAGTAACCTTGTGTTTGACAGAAGTAAAGATCTAAGTTTCTGGGGAAAAAAATTCTCAATTTGATGAAAATTATTGGGAAAACTGGAAAGCAGTCTGGCAGAAAGTAGATGTAGACCAATATCTTAAACCATTTATCAAGAGAAGGTCAAAACAGATACATGACTCGGGCATAAAGGGAGATTTCATGAGCAAATTAAAACAGAGAATATATTACCTATCTGGTTTATGAGTGGGAGAAGAATTTATGAATGAATAAGTGATAGAGAACATTTTGAAGTATAAAATGGATGATTTTGGATACATTAAATTGAAACTGTTCTGAGCAAATAAAACTAGTGTAGCCAAGACTAGAAGGAAAGTAGTATGATAGGGAAAAATTTTATAGACAATTTCTTGTCTAGAGGTCTTGTATCTAAAATATATAGAGAACTTTGTCAAATGTATTAAAATATGAGCCATTCCCCAGTTCGTAAATTACCAAAGATATGAACATCCAGGTTTCAGATGTAGAAATCAAAGTTATATATGATAATATGAAAAATGTTGTAAATCATTATTGACTAGAGAAATGCAAATCAAAACAACTCTGAGCTATCATCTCACATCTATCAGATTGACTAAAATGATAAAAGCAAAATGACAAAATTGGAGAGGATGTGGAACAATTGAAATACTGATACTTTGTTGGTGGAACTGTGAACCAATCCACCCATTTTAGAGAACAATCTAGAATGATGCTTAAAGAGTCATAAAACTGTATATACCTTTTGACCCAGCAATACCACTATAAGGTTTCTTTCCTAAGGTGACCAAGGAAAAAGGAAAAGATCTTCTATTTTCTAAATATTTGTAGCAAAAAACTAGAAATTGAGGGGTCACCCATTAACTGGGGAATGGCTAAATAAGTTGTGGAATATGATCATGATGGAATATTAATGTTTGGTAAGAAATGAAACAAACATTTTAATTTTGGGAAAAACATGGAAAGATCTACATGAAATTATGAAGGATGAAACTAGCAGAACTGAGAGAACATTATATACAGCAACAGAAATAGTATTTAAAGAATGGCTTGTGTATGTCCACCTCCAGAGAAAGCAGTAATAAATAGAAATTAAGAGGACATAGATTTATATTTACATATATCATTTTGTCAAGGGATGCCTTCTCTATTGGAGGAGGGGAGGGACAAAGGGAGAGCTAACTAGGTAGTTTAATGTAACAAATAAATAAAATTTTTAGAGTGATTTTATTTTATTTTATTTTTGGTTACAAGAATCATATTCTTTCCCTCCTTCCCCTAAACAATGTGCAATTACACTTGGTTTTATATGTGTCCTTGATCAGAACCCATTTCCATGTTGTTGATGTTTGCACTAGGATGATCAAAATAAATAAAATTGTAAAAGGAGTATCTGGAATAGCTGAGTGGCTCAGTGCATTGAGAGCCAGGCCTAGAGATGGGAGGTCCTGGGTTCAAATCTGTCCTCAGACACTTCCTAGCTGGGTGACCCTGGTCAAGTCACTTAAGCCGCATCACCTAGCTCT